>NW_026855643.1:0-7144 GCF_026571515.1 Ruditapes philippinarum | reverse complement strand
AAAAAGGTCAGCCTCACAGGGAATTGACACAGTGTTAAAAATAGTGTAAACAAAATATATATATATATGAACAAGATATATTAAACAGTGTTATATAATTATACAGTATATATTTTTTCTAACACTATCCCCACACTGTGTAGAGTCCCTGCAGTGGCAGCCCTACTCAGTTCTTCTGTGCAGTTTGCAGACCACTGGCCAGACTGGTTGCTAATGAATTTTAACATTTTAATATGAAAAAGCCTGATATTAAAACAATTGACTAATCAAAGTCTGAAGCAGGAACAGTTCATTTTACATATTTAGGTAGGAATAAAATGAATATAATGTTTTTTGCTTAACTTTAGCATTGAAGCTAGACGAGCCTATTTTACAAATTTTAACATTCTGTTGTCATTTGATTTTTCCACTGTGTAGATTGGTTTGAACTGTTATAACTTTGATATTTTTTTAGCCTTTATAAAATGATCATGTGACCTTTTCCAAACATCAATTATAGATAAAAGATCAATTGGAGATAATAAATGCATGCACTAGATGGTTTAGATATTGCAATATCTATCAATACACTCAATGATTTAGATATTTTACAGATGATTTTGAACAATTCTAATGTAACTTGGGTATTTTCTGACCTTTACAAAATGATCATGATTGTGACCTTTCACAAATATCAATTATTGGTAAAAGATCTTTTGGAGATAATAAAAACATGTACTAGATGGTTATAAGATATTACAATGTCTATAAATCAGGTCTTCCGTTTGTGGAAGTTTAGGAGTTATTTTAATCTTTGATTTTGGCTTTTGACTTCCAAAATGTAATGTTTTTCCTTCTTTAGATTTTGCAGTCTCTGGAACTTAATGGAATCCCTGATAAAATGTTTTTTGGATATTTTACAGATGTTATCATGTCTATAAATAGTGAAGTGAAAAATATGACAGTGAAGTAGGGTAGAATTACATATGACATAATTTAATTCTTCCTTCTTATTAGAAGGAAGAGCTATGTTTGTTAAAACTCACTGAGACATGACCATATTAAACTTTACCTAGAAACCCAAAGCATTCAGAATTTAGATGGGTGCAGACATCTTGATATTTACTAGGAAGTTTTACTTTGAGTTAGAGGTAACTAAGTAGCCAACGACAGAAAACGGTATATTTTTGATCATTTAACAATAACTAAATGGCAAATATATTATTCCTCATCATACATTTTATTTCAACTAAAATATAAATGTCATTCTTGTGTGTTTTAATTATAATATTTCTTTATTTTGTAATTTCATAGTGTTCCCCAATTGGACTTCTCTAGATGTTTTATTGCATCATTATTAAAGTATGTCCTAAATGTCTACATTAACTCAAAGGAAAGAAGTGCAAGGGGAAGGAACTCCAAATTACGTATAATAGTATATCAAATTGTCCGGTCAGTTATAGCCATTTTCAAAGTTAAAGCGAAACAATATGCTGTTGTTAGTATAGTTAAATCTGCTTCCAGCTCCTCGACTTGTACTCCTGTTTATAGAAGGAATTTTGGTAGGCTAAACTAATGTAATATATAGAGTGTAAAAGATATGGCCGAAAGAAAAAAAAAAGAAAAAGAAAGAAAATAGAGGAAAGCAATATTGTGATGATACCATGTTCTTCGTGCATTGCTCACCTGAGTACAAAGTCTTTTTGTGATGGCAGTCAACTGTGTCTTTCTTTAATTGTCTTTATCAACAATTTTTCTAACCCATTCAGCTTTCACTGTCAATAAGTAATAGAAAGAGCACCGAAACACGAGGCTATCTGATTTGTACGAGGGGGCGTAGCCCCCGAGTATAAATCAGATTGCCGAGTGTTTTGGTGTTCTTTCTCTTTTGTATCATAGTAAAACATAAAAGCACGTTCCCTGTATCACAATATGAAACCCCAGCAAAAATGAACCAATGAACGAACATCTGGATATGACATTTCTGTCGCTTTCCCTTTCTCTGCCGTCACAATATGTAAACCCCAGCAAAAATGAACCAATCAACTGGCATTATCTGGAGTGCGGGTAACTGATACCTGCACTCCAGTTACCGCACTGTGCATGTATATGTATACGATTTAACTCTGACACATTTTCAACAGAAAGGTCCCCAAACTATGATACAAGAGCATTTAAACCCCAGTGCTACCTAATTTGCCAATAAGACACATATACATGCCTTTAGGATATTATTTATTATCTAATTATTGATGCATCTTAATTATAATGTCATAATTTTGGTTTGTTTTTGTCAACAAATTATCATTCATTTTCTTCCATTGAAGTATTGGTTTTATATAATAATATTAGAACATACATTTTTGTATTATTAAACATACTGAAATATTCCAGGCAAATACTAATTTGTAGATTGTTTTAATTTTTTTTTAAAGTTTGCCCCCCCCCCCCACTTTGGGGTTTAAACCCACACCCTATTGAAAATCTGTGTCCTCCCTGAAAATAAAAATACTACATTAGATCTAATCTACGGTAATACATTAAGTCTGCTTTAAAGTCTGAAAAATGCTTAAACTTGTTTTTAGCTCGACTTTTCTATGAAAAGGGGAGCTATCCTACTCGCCCCGGCGTCGGCGTTAGCGTTGGCGTCACACCTTGGTTAAGTTTTTCGTACCACCCCACTTTATTTCAGAAGTATTACAAGTATGGCTTTGAAACTTACCATACTTGTTCACCATCATAACCTCCATCTACAGACAAGAGTACATAACTCTGTCAAGGTTTTTGACAGAATTATGGCCCTTTTTTGACTTAGAAAGTGTATTGAGCTTGGTTAAGTTTTTTGTACCACCTCACTTTATTTCAAAACCATTGGAGGTATTGCTTTGAAACTGACCATACTTGTTTACCATCACGACCTTCATCAACAGACAAGAGGACATAACTCTGTCAAGGTTTTTGACAGAATTATGCCCCTTTTTGACTTAGAAAATACATTGAATATGGGTAAAATCCACTTATTGCCTTAACCCTTTGAGATATTGCTTTGAAACTTTTAATGCTATTTCACATCATTACCCCCATCTGTACGCAAGAGAAGGTAACTCTGTCAGGGATTTGTTTTAAAAATTAAGGCCTTTTATCGACTTAGAATCTTGGTTAAGTTTTTTGTACCAGTCAACTTTTTGACTGAACTGGTTGAGATATTAAATTGAAAGTTGGAATACTTGTTTACCATCATGGTCCCAAACATGGGCAGGAGAAGGTAATTCTGTTAAGGATTTTATTTGAATTATGGCCCTTTTTGACTTAGAAACTCAGTTAAAATTTTTCATTCTTGTCCACTTGTTGACCTAACCATTTGAGATATTACTTTGGAAGTTGGAGTTCTTATGTGCCATCATGAGACCTATCTGTAAGCAAGAGAAGATAACTCTGTGAAAATGTTTCTTGATTTGTACTTAGAAATTCCTAGTTAAAGTCTTGTGTGCCCTTAACTGTCAAAGTTTTGTTTTATAGGCAAGCACTAAAAAAGTCGAGCGCGCTGTCCTTCTGACAGCTCTTGTTTATAGTGTGATGCATTTTGACAACAAAAAAAAACAAAAAACAAACAGCAACATACATACAATAAAAAACAAGGAGAAAGTTATAGACTTTAAAATTTCAACAGATTCTTTAACTGGCCAAAGTTTGACCTTGCCTGTTTTAACACTTGACCAATTTGACAGTTTCTGTGGTCAGATTTCATTAAAAACTTCATTAAAATGAAATAACTTTTGTACAAATTGGTCAATCTATTTAAAGAGATAGTATCAAAATGATTTAGTCAACCCAAACACTTTGAAAGATAGGCAGTGACTAGTATGATATATCCAATTCTATTGTTCTGGGCCTCCGTTCCTGTTGAAAAGAATATCTGTCAACCGTATCTGACGAAAAAATGATTTCAAAGATTTGGATATATTTCAAGTTAGTTTTCATGTTATGTTATATAGGTTGTCGAGGACATGATAATATGAAATATTGATTTTTTATCTTCGTGTCTATTTATTAAACAAAGAATAATTGGTTTGTAGTTGTTTGTTACAAATGATATCGGATCAAACGTAGTGTAGTAAAGTAGTAAAGACGAATTTTAAGGTATGTGCTGGTTTATTCATTTTTTAAAATGTCTTTTTTTTTGTAAACAGAACAACAATCGGGCATTATTATCTTAATTGCGTCAGATGTGCAATAGATTAATGTACTCATCTATATTTAAAGGCTCATTATGCCTGAGAAATACTATCATTTATATTTCTCAAAAACTGTTTTGTTATGGTTTCAAAAAAGTTACTCATAAGTCACTTAGTTGAAATATTTTTGCTCCTTTTGCTTAATGTTGTCAATTATGGTATAATCATAGAGTATTATGTATTTTGTATGGAAGTAAATGTATATATATACTTCACATTCAGTGCTATTTATAATTCTTTGACTTCAACATCTAATATGCTCTAAAACCATTATTAGAACATATTAAACTCATGCTTGAGATTTCTAAAGAACTTAATAAATATCATATGGATTTATATTAAAGGTATATTGTGCCTTTAATGAAAGTTAGGCTGGAGAAATCAATATTTTCCAAACAGAAATCGCTATTTATATAAAAAATGAATGTTTGCATAGTTTGTCATTTTGATTTATATTCAACCATGAAAACCAATTTAAACGAAAAATTTCTTTAAATCAAGACTTTTGATATGCTATTTGGTTTCTGACACATGATACTTGTATTATGTAAGTACATGTACTATTTATAAATACTGCATAACTAATTTGCGTGATGAATAATTCCAGCTTTGAATTTTAGAACAATCCTTTGAAGTTGAAAGAAGCTTCAAACAATGTTTATCCAAATTGTGCATTCAGGATCAAAATGCTTTAATCATTAAATGACATTTAAGTTTCTGGTACATTCCTTTGATTGTATATTAATTATTTGATAATTAGGTATTCAATAAAATACACAATTCTCAACTCTTTATAAAATATTAATATCATTATTGTCATGTATAATAATAAATTCCATTCAGGTTGTAATATAAATTGTTACCTACTATACATGTAATATTTGTTGTTAATTAAGCAACAGTTTACAAATTTTAAATGAAATCCAACTTGTGTGTTGTTATGCATATAATACCATATTTAACATTTGTATGACAATTATGATTGTCTTTACCTGCTCAAACCAAACTTAAGTTAGCCCTTGCCCCTTTGCCAGTATAAAGCTATGCCAACCATCTCCTCATTGCAGGTTGAGTCCAAGGCTCGGTACAGTTGGCTGACTAAATTTTAATCTTTTAATTTTTTTCATGAATACTTCCCCAAAATCAATAATGGATATTTCCAAAACTGAAAACTGGTCAAGTCCATTTAAGAAATATAGCATGTTTTATTTTCAAAAGTCAGCATTATAGTCAATAGCCGTAGTTACATGGTGATTATATACTGCAAAATTAGTCCTTCATTGCACATAACATGTACATTATTACTTGAATCTTAAATCTTTTTACTAATTTCTTACAATCTTAGCATATTTTTCTCATCATAGCACATTTTTCTCAAGATAATTTTCCCTGAAATAATTTGGCTTATCTGGAGGCTGCATGCAGCTGTCTGATATTTTAAAATCTTAAGTCAAAGTTGCAGTTTGACTTGAAATGTTAATAAGGGTGCCTCTGTTGCTCAGCAGGGAAGGTTGCCTAAATCTGATCACTTGCCCCTCATCTCAATTTGAATATGAAAATTTTGTTTTGTGAGAAAACTATTCAATTAATTTAATTACAGAAGGTTGGTAAATTCTACCTAATACTAAAAATAATACACAGACGGGCTGCTTTAGGTCTTCCTGAACCAGTAAAACTAAAAAGTCATCATATGACCTTCACAGTGTCAGTAAACCGAACTTGATATGATACAAGTGTTATAAATACAATGACAAGTTGTAAGTAAACACTCTTAATAATGCATTTTCATAGTAATAATATCCCACCAGTGATTTATCAGATGTCATTGTAAAGTGACAAATGAAAAAAAAATGTTCATTGCAGAGATGTTTATTTTGATATTAGACGAACCATATTAGTCCAACAGTTTTTAGCTCGACTTTTCTATGAAAAGGGGAGCTATCCTACTCGCCCCGGCGTCGGCGTTGGCGTCACACCTTGGTTAAGTTTTTCGTACCACCCCACTTTATTTCAGAAGTATTACAAGTATGGCTTTGAAACTTACCATACTTGTTCACCATCATAACCTCCATCTACAGACAAGAGTACATAACTCTGTCAAGGTTTTTGACAGAATTATGGCCCTTTTTTGACTTAGAAAGTGTATTGAGCTTGGTTAAGTTTTTTGTACCACCTCACTTTATTTCAAAACCATTGGAGGTATTGCTTTGAAACTGACCATACTTGTTTACCATCACGACCTTCATCAACAGACAAGAGGACATAACTCTGTCAAGGTTTTTGACAGAATTATGCCCCTTTTTTGACTTAGAAAATACATTGAATATGGGTAAAATCCACTTATTGCCTTAACCCTTTTGAGATATTGCTTTGAAACTTTTAATGCTATTTCACATCATTACCCCCATCTGTACGCAAGAGAAGGTAACTCTGTCAAGATTTGTTTTAAAAATTAAGGCCTTTTATCGACTTAGAATCTTGGTTAAGTTTTTAGTACCAGTCCACTTTTTGACTGAACTGTTTTGAGATATTAATTTGAAAAGTTGGAATACTTGTTTACAATCATGATTCCCAAACATTTCCAGGAGAAGGTAATTCTGTCAAAGATTTTATTTGAATTATGGCCATTGTTTCACTTTAAAAATACAGAGATTCTTGTATTGCCTTTTACTGCAAAAAACTTTTTTATTGGCAAGCAATAAAAAAGTCGAGCGCGCTGTCTTACGGACAGCTCTTGTTTATGTCTAACTCACTTTTTGGTCGATTTTCTATTTCTTAACATTTTGTATTCTAAAAAAACTATTGCTAGTGTTTTGTTGAGTAAATGGTCGATTGGCTCGATGGCAGCAATGGCCATCTGTTCGCCGTCTGTAAAGTATTTTAAAAAACATTAATGTTTGCATATTTAAAGACATCATTAGTTAGTTGTA
>NW_026855642.1:0-52553 GCF_026571515.1 Ruditapes philippinarum | reverse complement strand
AAAGGTTATCAGATCATGAAACTCAAAGTTATCAAAACAAAATCCAGATATTGTTATTTTGTTTTGTGTTTGATTGGGGTTTTACGTCACATCGACACTGTATAGGTAATATCGCGAGTTCCAGCTATACTGGTGGAGGAAGACCTCAGGTGCCCTTCCGTGCATTAATTTCAGGCATGAACGGGCACCTGAGTAGATTCACCGACGTTCCGTAAGCTTAGCTAGATTAGCTTCCTCACAATGAAAGGAATCAAAGTCCCTGTCGGGATTCGAACCGCCACAGCGGCAAGGGGGCAAGTGGTTTTGAAGTCAACGACCTTACCACCTCGGTCACGGACGGGCCCCGCATCATTGTTATTCCCGTGGTTTGTTACAACATATGATTTTAAATTATTATGAAATAATTACTTATGGTTATTACACACGAGACCTTCCATTATGGACCAAATCACTACAGAAAAACATTATATTTGAAAACACGGACATGTTTTATTCTTTTGCATATTTTAGTAGATTTAGTAGTAACATTTGGTATTATACAGAAAGTGGTTATTTTATTCAAGGTTCGGAACCTATATCTCTCTTTTTTCTCAAAAAAATATTTGGGGATTTTGTTTTTATGTCATTCGAAGCCCATCATCGAAACTACATGTTATTTGATTTGTTTCAGATACATCTGTTGCGTCGTTACCAAAATACATCATTATTTATACTTTATACATTTAAACTGTCAAAATACCGCTTGTTACACAAGAACACAATATGAAGTAGCTAACAGTCGTTACTGCCTTGTGTTTGTCACTTACCTTGATTCCAATAACAAGCGCCTTATAACCAGCTTAGAAGAAGCTAATCTGTACACGGGCAAAAATCAAAAAGATAAATTTTCCGAACAAATTTTGGTGACAATTGAATGACCGTTTCTATCGAACATGGTCTATTCATATAATCAAACAAAAGGCAATCCAGCAAGATCAGAACAACTGTTCTGAAAAGCTAATCTCTAAAATTCAACGTGCAAAAAGCAACTACACAATTTTTTAATGATTATTTCATTCTCTATAAAACATATTGTTCAAATTAAATGACTAATTCCACAGATGACAAATTGCATTATTTAAGAAGATTTGTTTTATGACAATATTAAAAAAAAATCTTCAATCTTGTGTAATTCGATTTATGAACTATGATTGGTTTTCCTTAATATTTGTTGAGAAAATTATGAAACAGTTCTTTTTTTTTTATTTTAAACTTTAAAGCATTAATTCATTCAAACAATGGAGACCCCGCATAGAGAGTAATTAAGACAGAAAACATGAGAAGTTCTACACACTCGGTGTATTTCAGTCTCTGTTCAATGGGTGTTTAAATGAAAAATTGCAAACATATCCCAGACGTCCTAGGAACCGATTTAATCTCTCAGTCTATAATAAGTATTTAATAAAATTACTTTCTTAAGACAAGATGAATATGAAAGGTCATTAAGATAAAGTGGCGATTTTGAGCCATTTTAACATACTGTAAAAATGTGAAAATATCTCCACGCTCATTATGCCGCTGCTGGGAAGAACAACCACGCAGGTAATTTGCAAAATGGATACGTTGTTAAATATGATAAAAAAAACAATTTAAAACCGATTCTAGATACTAGTGAGGCTTAAACTTTTGAGGACATTTGTTTATATCCTAGCAAATTGTCAAACCCCTTTTTTAAGAGGAAATCCGATCAATTCGTACATGTTCCCCAAAGGTAAATCTACAACTGAGATTGATATTTTATGTGGAAATTGAAGATTAATGTCATTTTAATCCAGTCATTTTTGACGTTGGTATTATAAAATTCACCTAACAATGCTTTATTGTCCTCCAATACGATGTGAGTACATGAGTGTGGTATTACTTCTGGTAAACAGTTTTCAATGATCTGCCTTTTAGATTTGATAGATGAGTTTTGTGAATAACAAACAATGTGAAGAGGTACAGTAGGGTGACACGTGTCAGTTTACACGCAAAACGCACTTTACAAGCTATACGAACGCACGGTTACACGCAGTAACGAACGCAAACGTTATACGCACGCAAAACGAAACGAAATACGGCAGACCAGCACGCAAAAACGATATACGCTAAACGAAATACGCTAAACGATATACGCACGCTAAAACGCACGCAAAATGAAAACGTTTCTCCAACCTTTATTAAAACATCGTAATCATTTAAAATTTTTTAAAAACGTTTAGCTAACACATGTAGGAAAGGGATTCATCATATACATGTAGATCTAACACTGTAAGGTAGCTAGAAAGTGTGTTTGATAATGTATTTGTAATCGAGTTTTTATATATGTTAAGAACCGAAATGCACTCAACCTAGCACGAGAATAAATTTTTGTCCCAGCCTCAACAAATGAATTTTTAGATATAATTTATAAACTATCATGCGCTAATATCGAAAGTAAAAAAGTTAAATGTAAAGTGTTTCCTTTTGTTATGCGAAAATCGGGATAAAAACTTCCCTTCATTCAACGTAATCTCTACGTAATAGTCCAAAATGGCCGACATTCGAAAAATTCATTGGGCAATTTTTTTTAAATATACAGTGGTAACAATTTGAAATTCAGATGGATTTATAATGTGGAAAATCTATATATTAAGTGAGGCTGCAAATCATAAAAACAATCAAAATTTATAAAATTCTTGAGGTGTAAAATCAACGGAATAAACTTTTTTGACAGAAAGTCACGAAAACACAGATTAAAAACAAAACAGGAATTCTACCCCCCGGAAATAACTTAAAAGGGAAATGGAAAAAATTAAAAAAAGTTTCCAGAATAAGGGGAAAAATTTGATTAAAAAATTTGTGGAAAAATTAAGAAAAGATTTTTAATTAATTTTGTTATGTTCCGGGCCCACCCGGGAAAAATTAAAATTTCGGGGCTTTTTTGCGGGTAAAAGCTTCTAAACCCCCGGGGGAAAGTGAAAGTAAAATAATCAGCGAAAACACTAAAAAAAGGTTTAAAAAATTTTTCTAAGGATTACAAAATAATTAATTTTTTGGTTAAAAAAAATCTTTTTTTTAAAAAATAAAAACTTTTTTTATTTTACAAAAACTGAAATAAGAAGAAAAAAAATGGGGGAAAAAAATTTTGGGAAAAATTTTAAAAAGGAAGAAACCCAGAAAAATTTTTTTCATATTTTAATTTTAAAACGTAGCCTGGTTAAAATTTAAAAAACCCTTAAATTTGGGGCAAACCCCTTAAAAACCGGGGAGTTCGGTTAAAAATTCCTTCTTCCTTTTAAAAATTGGTCTATTAAACAAGGGTTTTTAAATATTAAGCTTCCCTTTTTCATTTCGGAACACCATTTTATTTTTATCCAAAAAAGTTGGGGGAATTTTTTTCCCTGTTATGCGAAAAAAGGCCCGCCTTTTTATCATTGAGTTAATTTGTAAAATGGGTAGCCCGCAATAGGTTGAATTTTGAAAATTTTCATTAAAAATAGGTAAAAAGAATTCTTATTTTTTTTAAATTTTTTTTTTTATTTGATTTTTTTTTAAAATTTTAAATGAAGTTAAACCGGCTTAAAAGTGAAAACCCCGGGAACCGGGGTTTTTAACTTTCCCCCGTAAAATATGTTTTAAATAAACCACCAGTGCCAAATTTTTGCGCATTTTAAATTTTAAATTTTGGATTTTTAATCAAACCATGCCGAACTTTGAAAAACCTTCCAATTTAAATTTTGGTTTTGGGGCAAAAAAATCCATGCATAAATTTTTTGAAAAATGCCCTTAATTAGTGTTTAAAAAAACCATTATGTAAAGATGGCTAAATGGTACCCGGTTAATAATAAGGGGTAAAGGGAAAAAAATTTACTCTTAAAATTTATTTTAAAGGTCTTTTTTTTGGGTGGTGATAAAAAAGGTGGGTAAAACGTTTCAGTTTAAAACCCCGGCAAAAAACGAAAACCGGGGGGAAAAAAACGCATGCCCCGTTAAAAATGCTTCCGAACACACTTCCCACCACCTTTTATGAAACAAAATTTAACGCAAATCATGCAAAACCGAAAAAGTACCAAGAAAAAACGCACCCTAAAAGCATGCCAAATAAAAACCCGGGTTTTTTTAAAACGTTAAATAAAAAAAATTCCTTATCAAGTTTATAACTAATTTTATTCAATTTTTCCATTTTAAAGTAAAAGCCACAATAGTTATTAAGTTGTATCAGTGAATAATTGATTAAAAATTCCTTTACAACCAGCCATATGAAAAAAACAGGCCGGATTCTAACGCCTCGTCCGCTGTTATTTTCGGTGTATATTTGCCATTGGACGGCCCTTTAGCCCTGTTCCATAAAAATAATAATAGTTATTAAAATAAAATAATCTAAATAAAAAAAAAAATAAAAATATTAACAGAAAATTTACCCATCAACAAATGTTTATTATCCTAACAGATTTGAAAACCATATATAATTATTTAAATTTACTAATAACAAATAATAATAAGAGATTTAATTTAATCTATAATTAAATTTCTTAGAAATCCTCTGGCAAATAGGTGGAACAAGAAAAATAACCCTCGGCAGGGAAAGGGTTTAAAAATGATAGCAGCCATTCATGCGTATTTTAAACGGGTTTTTAGAACTAAACTTATTTATGCACCCATTGGGAAATGGTTCAGAGCGGGAAAAAATAAAAAAACATTTTTACAGAAAATTTTTTTTTGTGATTCCATATACCCAATTGCCAGAAAGGGCCCCCCTGAAAACGGGAAAAGGGAACATTTCCCTTTCTGATATGGCTGAACACCTTTTGTGCTTTATGGGAATTTGCCATCCCTTTTTTTTTTTTTTTTAAATAAAAATTTGGGGGATTTTTTCAAAATAAAATAAAACAGATTTTAATTTTAAAACCCAAATATTTTTAGGAAGGGTTGTTTACTAACTTGGTTTCATTTCCCTAGGGGGTTATAAAAAGGGGAAAATTACCCCCTTTTTTTAAATAGTAATTTTTGTTTGAACAAATCCCTCATAGAAAATTTCCCTTTAAAACTCTTTCATTTTTCAATAAAATTCAAGGGGGGTTTTTCTTTTTTTAGTTTTGGGATGTAGGTTACTTGATATATAACATTATTTGGTTTTAAATTTAAACTTTTTTTAGTGAAAAAAGGGTTATAAAAAGGGAAAATTTTACCCAAATTTTTAAATGTTTTAGTGTGGTAAAGTTTTTAATTTAAGGCTTTAAATTGGGGAAAATTAGAAAATTATTTTTTTAAAATTTGGAAAATAAAAATTTTTGGGAAATTTTCTTATAAAGTAATTTGATGTGGGTTTTAACTTAAATTAAAATTTAAACTATGTTGCTTATAAAATCTTTTCATTTAATGAGGTTTAATTCAGGTAAAAATTACCCCCAAATTTTTATGATTTGGTGTTGCTTGTATAGTTTTTACATAATAAGGAAAACCAAAATTTTTTTAGTTTTCAAATGTAATTTTTTTGAGTTTTCTTATTTTAATTAATTTAGATATGTTTGGGTTTTTTTAATATAATAGTTTTTTTTGCACTTATAATTCTTTTTCCATTATCCTAGGTTGAAATATAATAAGGTAACAATCCCCATTTTGTAGTGAATTGGTGTTCTAGTCTCAAGACAGTAAGGTATCTTAGAAATTTTAGCAATAACTCTTATATTTTGTAATGAAATTTGGTTTTACTTCCTTACTTTAGTCAAATTAGATACGTTTGTTAATTAATATGATAGATTAATGTTCCTCTTGTAGCTTTGTGTTAATTCCAAGGCTCTTTTAATTAGATTAAAATTTTTTCATATTTTGTTGTGATTCAGTGCAAAGCTATTTGGACATTTAGGCATCTTAGGAGATTTGCCATAATTCTCATATTTTGTAATGAAATTTGTTAGGACTACCTTATTTTTAGTCAATTATATTATGTTTGTTAATTAATATAATTAGATTTAATGTTATATAAAAAATGTCTGTATCATTTCCTAAGAGGTTAAGTTAAGGTAAAATTACCCGGTGTATCAACATTTTATGTGGCACTGCTTTCTTTAATAGTTGGGGTCCAGATAAAATTTACTATAACATTTATATTTTTCCTGGACAATTATTGAAATCTTCTTTTTTTAAGTCATCTAATGAAAGATTTTAATTAATAACGTTGATTTGGATTGAGTTATCAATTACATTACTTTTCATAGGGATCTTGTATTATGCCTTTTTTAATGAACTGACCTACCTATGAAGCATAAAATTGATATTGTAGGAAATTAAAATTACAATCAATTGAAATTGTACAGGTCCAAAAGATATATTAGTATGCAAAATGGTTTATATGTAAATTTATATAAATACATAGGTGATATTTAAGTATATTATAGGTAGAATTTTTATCAGTTATGTCTAGGTTTTATAACTTACTTGAGGGAAGTTAAAACAAGTGACTTGGGACTACAGCATTACCTATCTTACTCAGCTGAGAAAATCTTCAAAGAATTATATGGTTATATATGGATACGGTTATATACTTTTAAGTTAGCAAAGGGCGACACAGGCTCATCTCGGGTATCTCCAAGGAGTATTATGTTAAGTAATGCCTTACGGATTGATAAACCTTAAAAGTGATTTTAGATAATATACAGAATTTAAAAATCAAGAAAAGCTATATATGTTTATCAAAGTGGGTTATATTATTGACCTCATTAAGATTAAGATATATTTGAGCCCCGTCACGATATAAAAAGCAACATAATGGGTTTGCGACCAGCATGGATCCAGACCAGCCTGGGCATCTGTTCGCTATCAGTGTTTACGGTTTGTAAGTGACCAGTAAAAGCCCAGGCCACATACAAAAATAGTAGTCTATGGCTTGATTATGAGCTGACAGATAGGGGAATTTTGTAAAGGGTGGCTTAGCCTGTCTGTTATGATTACAGTGTCTAAAAAGTTCAACATGCTATAATTTTAGCCACCATAGAATTTTTATCTAGAAAAATATCTAGTTATTTTTTTTTTGTACAACAATAGAAATAGTAAATATGTACAATGTACGTAATTAGTAAAATGTTCACTATTCATGTTACAAATAATGAAACTATTAACAAATGTCGGTACAGCTGCGGTACAGTATTTTAGACGGTCACGGGTTCGAGTACATGTCAGGATGCACTTTTTTTCTCACCCTGTGACTGACAAACATTTGTATAGCCCAGCTAGAAATTAATTCACAATGCTAAGTAAGCCTGGGAAATTCGAAGAAATATTTGCATACACAGTAGGGTTTATAACTATTCAGTATTTAAACAAGAAAAACGTGTAAGCGGCCGAATAGCTCAGAGGAACTCAAGAGCCGCAGAATCGTATTCCGAGTGTCAGGGGTTCGAGTGCCTGCCAGGCTGTTACATATCAATATAAATCCGTCAAGAAAAATAGGAAGGAACTGTCTAAAATAATTATCACCCTAAATAGTATTCGGATAGGATTCGGACAGTCTTTTGATGAAAAGTCAGAAGATGAACTTGTAAAGGGGGGGGGGTACTAGTTCTGATCACATCATTTGATGTCTGACAAACCTCGTATCTAATATATTATTGGTACGCATATAACATCTGTTTTGCTGAATTGAATATAAAAATGTTGCAATTAATTAGTAATTATATCTTATGCGTATGTAAAATAGGATTAAAACTAATTGATCTTCGGCTTTAAGCTTGTAGAATCTGACCAGTATTCACCGCGAGGTCACAAACTTTAAAACTTTAAATGTAAATATCAACTTCTTTATATAATATTTCTATTCTTTGACAGGGACACAGAACAAAATTCTTAAATTTTTTAAAAGAAACAAAAAATTTTACATAAAAATTCTAAAAAAATTTTTTTTATTTCCAAAGTAAAAAAGACGAAAACAGGTTTCCCTTAAAGCGTTTTAGACAACGCAAAACCACGCAAAAACGTTTGGGAATAAAAAAGGGAACGCTTTCGACCACAAATTAAACGAAAAACGTTTACAGGGAAAAACGAAAAACTTTTTTAAACGCTTGTAAAGATTGACGCTTAGAAAGCGTTTAGCAAACGCATTTGCACCTATAGACGCTTTTTAACACAAAAAAAACGGAACGCACGAAAAACGCTTTTTTTTGCCCAACCGAAACCGGGTTCACCCTACTGATTTCATAAAAAAATAAAAAAAGTATTTTAATCCTTTTAATCTAAGAAATGTCAACAAAAATATAGTTGCACATTTTGATATCTTTTTTGTACACACGTACAAAACGAAAATAAGTTTGTTAACTTCAAATACATTTAAAACAAAATTAGTGTGATGATCTCATGGAACCCAACGACTCCGATAAAATGACTTTAAATATTTTTTTAAACTACTTGACTTCCTAAAAAACAGATACATTAAATCAAAAAAAGTGCTACAGATACACAAGGTAAACGAAATACACGTCAATAGTATGTTATTCAGATGTATGACAATTATACATATTACTTAAATTAAGAAACATGTTTTTTTTTCTGAAAAAAAAATTTCAAATATTGTGTAGAGATATTGTCCAAAAAAAGAACCCCCCATTCAGTTCCCAAATCATTTTTGGGAAAATTTCAAAACATGCCGAATCTTTACATTTCAAAAGAAAAAGAAAATTCTATGACCTTTATTTTTTCATTAAATTTCTTAAAAAATTAAATTAAGCGGTAAATATACCCGCAAATAATTCAAGTTTTGTCTATTAATACAGGATAAACTTTCATCATGTGGTATGAAAACTATCGCCACTCATAAACTATAAAATTTCATACCACTTGATGAAAATATATCCTGTATTTATAGAAAAAAACCTGAATATCATCGTTAACACTATTTGTAAAATAAAAATTTACTCGATGATTTAATTCTTTTTCTAACATAATTCTTAATGTATGCGTACAACAGTTCCAGAAAATATCGTTGTTCTGCTTTACTTGGTTTATAGAAATATAAAAGATTTCTTCAATAAAGAACGAAAACTGAAACATTATAAAAAATATCATGGAGAACAAATGTTCCTTCGAGACATATTGTAGAGTTTTATAACATAAGGTTAATGGATAGAGCATAGAATGTGCAATTTATTATTGGCTGGAATTATTGTGGTAATAGACAATTAGTGTATGTTATAAAACTTGACAATTTAATTTGACATTTCCTTCTAATGATCCAGACATAATATTGTTATGACTTCTTAACTGAATAAATATTCCATTTTTTTAAATTACAATGACATAAGGAATGTCTATGGCAAAAAATATAAAACCATTAACAAAAGTGTGTATGTTGCTTGCTGAAGAAAAAAACTTGGATCTGATCTTTCATTTAAGTACAAACATTAAATTTATGAAAATGTTAAGTGATGTATCAGGTATTGCCTGAAGAGAATATGAGTTCGTCATACTTTCAATCCATTAATCAAACTTATTTGCCCACTCATATTTTCTCGTATAAAGTCACAAATATAATATTGAACATTATTTTGACAAAGATATATTTCATTTTGCATTTGTATGACAAAATTGAAAATGATAGTAAATAATGGCATATCTGATCCGACTTTTGATATCGATTCACAAATAAATGTGTAATTTTGCTACGGAAATTTCTATATATTTCATAAATAATTGACGAAAATAAGCATGTAAATCTTAATTGTGATAATAATATTAATTTATATCAAATATTGCAAAACCCCTATAAAATTTTGACCAGTTGAAGATAATTTTAACGTTCTCGATATAGAGATACAGAAAATAGGTACTTACTCAGTTGAGTAGTTTATTCGACTTAAGACATAATTTGAGTTATATTATGAGTAATAACTTAAGATTCTTTGTGAAACCGGGGCCAGAGTATTTATATCTAACTTCATTAATAGCTAAACAAAAGCGCGGAGGACACTATAGGAATGGCCTCCTTCTGTCCGTCTGTTCGTACTTACAGGAGAATACTTATGAGGCTACAGGTAACAGCTTTTTTGTACTTTCTCGTTGATTTCATTCATTTTGGCTCTTATATCTGTCCGTCCGTCCGATTAAGCTTTTTTCTTCCACTTTTGCAAAAATAGTATTTGATTTATGTGAAAATGTGTAGACACTACAGTTTAAAAATGTGCATCTTAATTGCACCAAAAGCCACCAGTTAACATGTAATTTATATTTTGTTCCTCGGGGAATTCCTCGTTCCAATGTTTCACGTCACAAGTATTATAGTGATGGCAATCCCTAGAAACCATTGTTTAATTATTATTTTCTTTTCTAACTTAAAAAAAATTCTCTCTTCGCTCCAGCTTAATCCTTAAATATGCTACCTCTTACATTACTGATCAGTAAAATCCTTTTTTCATGTTAGGTATGCATTAACGATTAAAATGTGATTAAATTGAAAATCAGCTTAATTCCAAAATCTTAGATCAATAGTGCTAGCTTTGATTCCCTGAATCTTTTCAAATCGGGAAAAATGGAATATAAATGTACAATAGAAAATACCGAATCTCATAAGAACGAACAAAACACAAAATTGAAAATGTTGCATTGATCCTGTTCATGGGCAGTACTCGAAAGTGCAAGTTATCGTCCACGCCCCTAGCACCGGCTTCAGCAGAATTCAACATTTAAACATGCAAATGGTAAAATTTTTAATTTAGACGCATCTGCAGATTCTTTCATAAGGCGGTTATCATTGAACTTTCGTGAAAATGTGTATGACACTAGTAAAGCATTTAGTAAAATAAAAGCGATTCTTTTGTTATTTTTATTTGTCGATGAAAGCTCATTAAATAGTAATCATATCTTTACGTAAATGCACATTCTTAAAATTATGTCCAATTGTGTATTTCATAGCACAAAAGATTTAGTTTGATACTGTAATAGCGTCGGACTCTTTAATGTTAAAGCTAAATAGTTTCAAGAAAAGTCGACGAATTAAAAAAAACTGTACAGCATAAATGGAAGCACGATAAGCTGTTTATGAAGATACAAGAACTCATGTACAAAAGACCTTTAAAACAGACATTCTAAGTTTCTAACAGATTTTGTCACTATAGACGAAGAAAAAAACCGGTGTTAAACTGACAATAAACACCGGTTAGGGACTACTTGTATATGCGCTGTTATGTTTTCACCCTAGATTGTATAGTTTACAAAGCATTTTAAAGCAACAATAAAAAAGCATTTTTAGTCCCCTACCGGTTTACCGGAGGGGACTTTAGGTTTACCCTCCGTCCGTCTGTCCGTCAGTCCGTCCGTCTGTCCGTCCGTCAGTCAGTCCGTCCGTCCACAAAACTGGATCCCGCGATAACGCAAAAAGTACGGAAAATGTTTTAATGAAACTTGATATATGGATAGATGTCAGTATGGAGATTATGCACGTCTTTTTCTTTTCTTCCTATGTTAAAAATTCTGGTTGCTATGGCAACAAATAGACTGAAAATATGGCACATTTTACACATAACCTGGATCCCGCGATAACGCAAAAAGTACTGAAAATATTTTTATGAAACTTATTATATGGATAGATGGCAGTATGGAGATTTTGCACGTCTTTTTCTTTCCTTCCTTTGTTGAAAATTATGGTTGCTATGGCAACAAATAGACTAAAAATATGGCAAATTTTACAAATAACCTGGATCCAATGATAACACAAAAAGTACTGAAAATATGTTTATGAAACTTGACATATGGGTAGATGGCAGTATAGAAATTATGCACATTCTTTTCTTATCTTCCTATGTTGAAAATTCTGGTTGCTATGGCAACAAATAGACTGAATTTCAAGATTTCTGATTCTAGTTTTTAAGTTTTTTCACTATAAGTTCTTTATTTCTTAAGGTATTTTCTTCAAACTTTAAATATAAATTGCTTGTCATCAACCACATCATATGTGACAAGGTTTACAACTCTAGCACAAAATTTATCAGAATAACCTCCCTTGAACTTAAAATTTTCATGAAAAAAACATTGTTTTTTTAATAACTTCTTTTTCTGAATGTATCTACTTCAAACTTCATATAAATGTTTCTTACTATCACTCAACATTTGTGAGTGTTCAATACTCTAGCAAGACTATTTCCAGAATTATGACCCTTTTGAACTTAGACTTTTTTTTGAGAAATTGGTAATTTTTACTCCAACTTCTTCAATCATGATAGGATTTTAAAAATGTTATATTTTGATAACAGGGATGTTTAAAAAATAACTTTAGAATGTCCTTCAGTCCGTCTGTCTGTACATAAAAACTGTTTCCTGTGATAACTTTTAAAGAACTTTTTCAACAAATTTACTTAAAATAGGAACCTAAGTGAATGGCCAATGGCCCTTCAGAATGTTGCTTGGGCTCTTACCGGTAGGGGACTTATGGATTGCTTGCAATACTATGATAGTTGCTTGTTATTTATATTTTCCGTTCGTATAATGTTTTCTTTTCATACAATACCGAAATGATATCTCACATACACTTACGTCACATATTAGATCCATATCAGTTAAAAAATATTTTGACAAAACGGCGCCAATCCGTAAACAGCGTAAATGACGTCATCCTAAGTAAACAACTCATTCATAACCAAGCTGACGTTATTTCATACATATAAGAATGATAAATGGGGCACTGATGTATACACAATACGACGTAAGTTTTTATTGTTGAAAACTTGATAAGATAACGTTTTTTTCTAATTATTTCTTTTGTTTAATAATTTCTATATCTTCGCAACAGTATGGTGCGAAAATCGAACAGCGTTATACGAAAATCGGCATCGGAAGTTATTTCCGCTTGAAAAATAACATTAGTGATTTTTCATTATTTTATCGTGTTAGAATCGAAATAACATCGGCCTGAGAGGTGTATATCGGCTATTTAACACCGGTTTTGTCGTTTTGATGCGACAAAATTAATCAATTCCTACGTATCAAAACTCCAAACCGGTGTTAAATAGCCGATATACACCTCTCAGGCCGATGTTATTTCTTAATTTTATCATTTTAATCTTATCGCTATAAATGTAGTTTTGCTTTGATCTATACTTTTCAACTTAATTCATTACAAAACTCACAGATATAATAAAATAAATATAAAATAGTCCCCCAAAGAAGCAACTGAGATCGAGTTATAAGTAAAAACAATATTTGAATGGTAGAATCTATGTAAAAGACGTAAAATTCCCGTTCTATGTATAATATATATATGCCTTTAATTTTACTTGTAACTTAAATGGATTGATATTTTAACAAAATTGTTTGTTGGATGATATATTATTTAAAAGATGGAATAAAGAATATTGTATCATTTTGGGCTTGTATGTGCTTCTTACACAATGGTGAATCATTCCTATTTTTTTATTCTTTTTTCCAGAAACATGAGTAAGGTTTAAAAGGAAGACATACATGAAAACATTGTTACATAATCAAGGCTACAAAAATCGTATGCTATTGTCAAACATCATTGACCTGGCACTCTTGAATTTGACCCTGTAGTCGGTATATTCCGTAAACGTTACGATGTACTTAATTATAAACCGATATGCATTAAATGTAACTGTCCAATTGTTAAAATGGTGTACATTAAAAAGCCCCTTTAGCGCAGTTGGTAAAGGGGTCTCACTTGAAGAATTTATACGTATACTGGTAGGTCGAATCCTATTTCAGCGATTTCATTTTTCTTTTTAATTTAATTTTAGAATTGTCATTCTTTTAAAACTATTTGCTAATATTTTCGTTGTGTGTACTATCAGTGTAGTATGTAGTATTTTTAACAACTGCCTTGATAGCTAGCTAAATAAACTTCAGCGAACAGGTTTTATAGTACTGCTAGACCTGTTCGCTGATGTCAATCCCGTATCGAAAGTCAACCAGAACCGTGACATATTTATGTCATTATTATTATTATTATTTACCAAACTTATATAGCGCCCTTTTCATTTGCATGTTCAAAGGCGCTTTACAATGATATAAACTAATAACTAATTACAGCAAAACAATTTAAATACTTAAACAGCATTCACATAATAAATCTACGACATAATAAGAACAAGAATATGAGACAATCAATTAAAATGTGGTATTTACCGTTTTACAATAATATAAAAACTAATAACTAATTACAGCAATACAATTTAAAATACTAAAACAGCATTCACATAATAAATCTACGACATACTAAGAACAAGAATATGAAACAATCAATTAAAATGTGGTATTAACTTAGTCGTTTAGAATTAAAATAATTGAATATCGACAACATACGATTAAAATATTCTAGCGAAATTTCTAAAACACTAAATTAGAAATAATGTATTTTATAATCAACACCTTAATTATTTGTAACTGTCTTAAAAATATAAGCAGAATTAATTTTTTTTTTTTTAAATTATGGTTGATTTCACACAGTAGTCACACAGTTTTCTAAAATCACTGTCTCAGATTATTCACGATAAAACATAGGCTTATTTGAAATAGTGTGTTTTAAGTGCACGTTTAAAAGAACACAATGAGCTAGAGTCTCTCACACCAGACGGCAGATCGTTCCACAGTTTCGGAGCTGCATATTCAAATCGTCGGTCGCCAAAGGCTACAGTTTTACTCGTTGGTACCACTAAAGTAAGTGCTTTGTTCTGAAATCGTAGATTCCTTCGTGGTTTGTAAACACAAAACATTTCTTCCATATATTCCGGCGATTTTCCATTTAAAGCATTATAAGTATGTGTTAAAATTTTAAACTGGATTCTGTATTGCACCGGAAGCCAATGTAATTCTTTAAGTACAGGTGTAATATGATCGTACCGTGAAGTTCTGGAGATGATGAGGGCAGCTGTATTTTGAACAATCTGCAGTTTGTTTATTAATGTTTGAGGTACTCCATACAATAATGCATTGCAGTAATCTAGGCGCGAAATGACCAATGAAGTGACAAGTTGTTTCGATGCATCAATTGTCAGATATTTTCGAATTCTTCCTATTTGTCTAAGCTGAGCATAACATGATCTGCATACCGAATTTATGTGATTTTCTATGTTCATGTTTAAATCAAAGATGGCACCTAAATTTCTAACAAGCTGTAATTTAATAAATTTGTGTGGCCAAAGCTATTTTAATACAGGTAGTTAGATATATTTGGGACACTTCAGTCTATATTTTTGAACACAAAACATTAGATTGATGAAATAATGCCTCAAAGTTTATCAATGGGTTCACATTTCATTAAATTCGCCGCCATTGCTGCCCTAATTATCACGTTACTTGCGAGAATTTAGGTTCGGATACATTTGCATAACATTTGGTTACCCGTGACCAAAAATGCTATTTTTAATTGAAAGCATGGCTTTGCAATGACATATGAATAACGGTGTATTTATTCAATAACAGACATTGTACCAAAAACATGTTGGATTTTTATTGTTTTGAGTGATAGTTCATAAATTATTTGCTTGTTTTTATTTATTATTGTATCCCTACTAAAATAGTTTATGGTCCGTTACTAAAAATATATGCTAGAATTGATTTGTTTACCAAATGGTATTTTTATTTGAGCCAAATTTCATTAATAAGGGTGATTATAATAGGTTTTTATAAACGGCACATGAACTGCCAAAATTATGGTAGCCTTTGCAATTAGGGTTGACCCATAACTTTACTGTCGCACAACATCAAAATAAAAGCGACATATAAAGTTATGGAAGCCAGAACTACTTTATAGCATGTATGCGATAAAGCATAAACGATTGCATAATGACACAAAGAGAACTGTGGAAAGATAATGTTCAGTAATGAAATGAAAAAAATATAATTGTGTATAAAAACACCAC
The DNA here is from genome assembly GCF_026571515.1 of Ruditapes philippinarum. Classification (NCBI taxonomy): domain Eukaryota; kingdom Metazoa; phylum Mollusca; class Bivalvia; order Venerida; family Veneridae; genus Ruditapes; species Ruditapes philippinarum. The sequence continues at coordinate 36,696 of NW_026855642.1, read as the reverse complement.
TTAAATGTATTCTATAACCAGGTGAAGTAAAGAAATTTCAAATTAATTCTTGCAAATTATTTAAAAAGAAATAATGTGGTGTTGGTAAGGAATCGAACCAGAGACATTTAGACTGGTAGTCCGATATCTATACCAATACACCACACGTCACTGACAAGTGAAGTTAACAAATATATCGATAATTTCGATAGATACTGGTCAGTGATTATTCAAATGACGTTTACGAAAGTTAATGAAGTGCCAGGTCAATATTGTTGGACAATATAATGATCTAGTCAATACTTGTTTGTATTTTTTTTAGAAAGAGGGGTGTTAGGTTTTGCTGTGCACAAACAATGTAAATATCATTTGGCGACTTTTTACTGGGTGGAGAAAGATTTGAGGTGCCCCTCAGTGCATTATTTCAGGCATAAGCGGGTATATGAGTAGAACCACAGCCAGCTAGATAGCTTCCTCACACAAAAGAAATAGTATATTCAATAGTGGTGTCTAATGTTAATAATATTTCTTGGAAAATTAATGGTTAAAGATTAATGAGTGAAATAGTTCTGTTGTTATGTTTGTTGTACCTTTTTTATTTCAACTTGACCAGCCTCTTTGGGTTATTCTAGTATTTATGCATAAGTTTTAGTTTAATCGCCGTTAGAGGATTTGGCAGCCTACCTTGTCGACAGCTGTCTGGGATACACAGGCGTTAACAATTTTGTTCCTAACTCAAATCCAAAGGTCACATCAAAATGTGTCTGTTAAGCTATGTTTTGAAGTACTTGTCAAATGCGTGTTTTTCTAAAACTTTTATGCACATTATGTAAAACACTTTGTTTTTCTTTCTTTTAAAAGCACCATGTAAAAATTAAGAAGGAAAAGTAAAATGTTGTAGGACATATCGATGATTAATATTCCGCCAAAACAGCTTTATAACAAACAGACGTCACGTAATCAAACATAAATGCGAGCATTAAAAGCCTTGAAATGTCTAAAAAATATTCAGACATAATGTGATATTTGCACCATTTATTGGTTTTTTCTAATATCTGACCTACAGATCATAATATATGTGATAAAGGTATCAACTTTAATATCCAATGATTCAAAAAGTTATAAAATATTTAATTATCCCCAAAAAGGGTATACAATATTGCCAATAACGATAACAATTCAGAAAAACTGAACAAATCACATTAAAGTAGGGCTTTCCGGCATACACAAAACAAACCTTTTTTGTTTTTGATGTGTCATCAAATGACATTGTCTTTCAAAAGTTGAAAAATTGCTAATTGAAAATCCAATGATCTCTTGGCATAATTATGATTCTTATTATTCTTCTTCTTCTGATGATTATTATGATTATTATTTTATTATAATTATTATAACGGTCGTGAAGAAAGATAGCTTGGATAGATTGGAACATTCATTTAAGGGAAGACACAGGCAAAATTTTCATTTCTTAGTTTTGAACTTTTCATTCATTATTCTGTAAATGCCCTCAAAATGAATATATTAGACAGTCAAAGGAACAAAACTTTTTCTCCATATAAAGAATAAAATGGTGGTTTCCTAACTTGACCCGCGTGGGTCAGGTTAGAGCGCTAGCATTTCACAATAGTTGTCAAAGCGAACTCTGGAAACTTTAAAGAAAATGTCAAATGAATGACTTAGGCTTGTTTCAATCATACAATATCCACAATATCTGTCATTGTAACTTCATGGTGTCTGTTCAAGTCACCTGAATTGTTTTAAAACTATTTGGTGATTCTATTGGCTTCTAAATTGTTATAGATATATTTACGCTTCAAACCCAAAATATATAGAATTTAAAGAGAAATTCATGTTGAAACTTCAAGAAAAGTCAGTTTAGCGTGATTTGAGTACATAAGATCATTTTAATATTTTTGTCCTTATTTTGTCTGAATATCCCTTTAAATGCAAATAATACAAATAGTTGCTGTAATAAATGCCCTTTTCTGGCAGTGCAGTGTTAAATAGTTCACGCAATCCACGACTAAGAAATTGATTACGGTTTTATTTATTTTTTTACATTTTCTTTTTTAATTTTATTATAACATCTTTGATTTGTTTAAACAAATTCTTTTTCCTCTTTCCAATCACATTCTGTAGTAAACTTCATTTATATTCATGCGAAGGACTGTCGTTACAGCAGATTCATTGGTACAGCTTTTAAATCTCACCGGGCTGTAAATGACATATGACGATTTTCAGCTTTACTGGTGGAGAAGAAGACCATTGGAGTCTCTCAGTGCATTGTTTAAGCACAAGCTAGCTCCTATTTATAATCACCGAAGCTCTGTAAACTTTCTCAAAAGACAGAATAAAGCCGGACTGAAAAACCCACAGTGGTGAAAGGCAGACAGTTTGAAGTCAATGACTTTTACCTCACAGCAACGATCGTCCCATAGTTTGAAAAGGAAATACATGGATTTTTGTTTCATAAACTGAACGTCATGGTATCGGTCAAATATGAATACGTTTTAAACGATTACATTTCAAATGTTTGACCATCGCCAAATACTGTTCCTTAAAGTGGATTTGTCTTCAATGGGCATCAATAAAAAAGTAGAAAATGTATCATTTGGATACTTATATATAAAGTTCTAGAACATAAAGGTTTAAAGATTTCTTACTGGTTAAGTATAGATATTTATATGAATATATTATTTTGTTCTGAAACAATTTATAACCTGATATATAAAGAAAAGCATATCTTATCATGTATATCGAATTTATCAACATAACCAGATACTATTATTTCGTGGCTTGTTTCAACATATGATATTTAATACTCGTAAACATAATTACTTACCAAATCATTTAAGAACTTGTCAATAACATTTTATTAGAAGCACGGCATGTCTTGTTCTTTTGCATATATCTAAGTTATTTTCTGATATTGTAAGTAAGTGGTATTTATCAGGTCTCGATCTTTTACATCTCTCTTTTCTCAAAAAAACATGTTAGGATTTATTGTTAAATTCATTCATTGAAACTACATGTTTAATTGTTAAGATACACTGTTGCGTCTTTGCCAAAAAATAACATCATTACTAATCTCTAAAATTTGCGATTACCTGTCAAAATACCACTTGTCACAATGAACAAACTATGAAATTAGCTAACAATTTAAAAGAATTGACGTCATCCTGTGGAAATTTTACTTACCGCATTCCTATTTACACGCCGCCTTTTAATAGCTCAGAAACAAGCTGATCTGTACAAAAATCAGATTAATTATTCCGAACAACTTTTGGTGACATTGAATGACCGTTTGTATCGAATTAGTCATCGTGTAATGACTAAAAGCAATCAGCAAGATGAGAACAAATATCTGAAAACTTATCTTAATTTCACTGCCAAAGTAACTTAAAAATTCCCAATGAGCATTTCATTCGTTAGAAAAATTACATATTGTTCTGAATAAATGACTAATTCCACGGAGGAATTATTAAAGAAGATTTAATATTTGTTTTATGACAATATTAAGGTATGATCCACCTAATGCATATCCTCAACTTTGAAGAGTATTCAAATAGTCTAGAACTACTGCCAACTGCATTGTAACTGAGGGGCGCGGGTTCAAGCCCCAGAAGAGGCAACTTTTTTTCTTTTCTTTTTTTTTCTTTGAATTATTTGTGTCTTTAAGAACACATTTGATAAGAAAAAGTGCTTCATTTTCATTAAGAAATTATTATTGGTATTTATTGGCTAAATTGTCCAAAATTTATAATCAAATATGTTGCCTGATATTTTATAAGTCTAATAAAATAAAAACTAGATGGTAAAAATATTTTATATTTGACAAACGCAACCAATTTACTTATATAAACATTTATGCAAAGTTTGGAAACAGCCCCTAAATTTAGTAAATTTTAGGTATATTTTGAATTAGGCCCTCCAAGTAGAAAAATGATCAAACAACTAATTAAAATGGGTGGGGTGGGGAATTTATACACATATTTCAAACAATTTGAATAGAAACAATTTTGCTGAGTCATTTGTTAGCTGACTGCTATTGTTTGTTTCTTAAAAATGTTCTATAGGAAAACATTTTTTCATAATGATACTATAATTGAATATTTAGAGTTTCTCATTTCTGAAAAAGAGCCCTTCTAAATTCTAATAGCCAAGTTTTACTCCGTAACTCGTAACCATACCAAAAATATTAAAAACTAGTTTAAGTTCCTTTTTTACCTTCTAAACTATAAGAGCATCATTTTATCCAAAAAGGAAGACATTTAGAGAGCAATACAAACAAAGAACAAAGAAAATAGATAGTTGAATTTCGCACAGTCGGTTTATTTTAGTTTCTGTTCATTGTAGTTTATGAAAATTGTAAAATATTCCAGACGTCCAAGGGAAACGATTAAATCTGTATTCAGTCTCTATAAGTATGTAATCAAATTACATCTTGAGACAAGAGAAATATTATGGCCATTAAGATAAAGTGGCATTTTTTTAAGCTGCCATTTAGCATTTTAACAGACTGTAGAAATTAATGTATCATCGCGCTATCATGCACTGCTGGCAGAGCAACCAAGGAGACAATTCAAAAGAAACACTTGTTTATATAATATAGAATCATTTTAAACAGTTTAACAAAAACAACTATTGCTTAAGATATTGTATTCTTTTGAGAACATTTGTTTATTTCTTACAAATGGTCAAACCCTTTTTCGAAGAGGAATAGTGATCATTTCTTAATTGTTCCCAACGGTAAATCTACAACTGTGATTGATATTTAATCTGGAAACTTCAGATAAACAGACATTTTATGACATTGTTACATATACAATTACACTTCCAATGCTTTATTGTCCCCAATAAACTTAGGACAGAATGTATTTGTTTCTTTGTTTCATTTTGCGCATTTGTCCAACAGTATTTCAGTCATATAGGCGGGTAGTTTCCTAACCATCGTTCCTGGAGAGTGTTACACCAGTACTAGACTACGAATCTCCGAGCTAAACTACCAAAGCATCTCCCGGAGATCGAACCCACGCCAGAGAAGTAACTGGATTATAAGTCATCGACTCTAACCCCTCGACCACGGAGGCGGTATAGACAGGATGTAAGTGTTGTGTGTATTACTTAAGGTAAGAATTCACTAATCCTGTCATGATTAGATTTGATAAAGGAGTTGTCACCATGTTCTTGGAATATAATTAATGTAAAGAAAGCATTCATAAAAATGATACAAGTACTTTAACTTTCCCTCTAAATCGTGGCATGTCAAAATATATTTGTCAGTACATTTTTATATCGTTCGTATCGTGTGATTTTAATGACTTGTCAACTATGAATATATTATAGCACTCATTTCAATATTCGATCTCACTTAGGTTCTGTCCGTGTAGAAAGTCATGCCAACTCGATGTACAGGTGTCGTCACATCCGCATTAATACAGTCTGTTGAGTGATTGCCTAATTTACGACAAGTCTGTGTGTGATCCCTTCAGTTGCCATTGTTTAAGGTGACAACGGAGTCAATTATCACTGAAAATACCTAAAATGACATTTTTTGCTAAAAAGATTTATCAACCTTTTCTGAACACATTCGTGATTTAATTTTGGAAGCAGTTAGTCCAAAAAATGTGTTTTTAAACGTTTTAAAACGGTACCTATACTATTTGTATCTGCTATTCGCCTAACCTGTCGATTATCGATAACGCTCCGCCCCCTGTTGAGGCATCAATGAGGGAAATCGGTAGTTCCATATATCCGTGAATTACAGGTCCATCCTGGTCCATACTTCTCGTAATACATGTATCGTACAACTACCTTACATCTTTTATGAATATCTAAACATTTAGCCTTTTTTATAAATTAAGAAAGTGTCGGCCAATGTACGTAACATAATGTATTGAACATAAATAATTAAGCATAGCGGCAAATCGCACGACCACGGGGTCGATTAAAAATGTAGTTGCTAAAATATCCATAATGTGTGAAAATAATTTGTCTGTACCGTTAATCTGATATACATGTATATTACATTGAGTTGATAGACTTTTGTACAGATTCAAGAGCTTACTTTACATTCAACCTCGTTTTCTAACAATGTGAAGTAAAACAACAACAAAAATAGACAACATTTTTTATGTGAACGCCTATATATGACTTGTGGTAAGGTGTCCCTGACAAATTTCTAAACCATTTTAGATTGTCTAAGGATGATTATTTCTCTATAAAAAAAGATGTTAAAATATATTCTCAGTGAAAATAAATTGTTCGCCAGTAAATCGGACACAGTACTAATAAATCTGGGACAAAGTATGAAATTTATTGTCTATCCCGGTAGAAACTGGATCTCTATGCCGTGCATAGATGATATTCAAAATAGAAGTCAAGAAGGCCAGATCATAATGATCGAGTAATACCTTTTATTTCTATTAAAATATGTGAAGCATCATCATTTTGGTGGAAAAAATATATAATATCCCGTTCTTACTTGTACATTTACCATGGACTTTAATAGACTGTCCGAAGCTCAGTTTTTTGTCATTTTATTTTATATTTTAACAGAATTTCATACACGAATACACAGGCAGAGTGACACTGGTATAATACAATAATAATGCTGATGATAATAATAATAAACTTCAAAAAGGAAACAATTTAATTAATACCCCGCTAGCGGTGCGCAAATGCGTTTCATTTCCCCCCCACTGAGTGCCTCAAATTTTACCGATAGTCACGTGACATGTGCGACAAATACCAGACGGATCGTAAATCACGTTAAGAATTGAAGACATTTCGGCTATAAACTGATATTAATCAGCAGCTTTTTAATTGGTCAGATGTCAATGGGTCATAAAATGTTGTTAGAGTATGTTACCACAACTTGTGACCCTCTCTGGTGCGATATTTGTGTATTATGCAATTATTTAGCGTGAAACGTAGGGGTCCGAGAGAGAACAGCCGATTTATGACACTTCGTTTCGTTTTTTAATAATCAAGCAATTAACATGCAGTTTAAAGCACATGAAAGGAAATTCATTTACGGAGGGAACCGTGTCAGGGATTTTTGTTTGCTTAATCAGCGACTTAATTATCTTTAATTACGTAATATGTATGATGAAAAAGGCGCATAAAATGTTTGACGTTACGTAATATTTTTTTGAGAAAAGATAGAAAAAATTTGAGACACGGTTCCCCAGATAATATAAGTATGGTTATTTTCCAAAAGTTTGATGACAAAAAAATAAAAAATGACTTTGATATGACGTTTTAAAATTTTAGGATTTTTATTCAAAATCAATCATTTACAAAGGCATTTTTTTCAAATATGTTATTTTTTATGATGATCAACGACATTTAATGCACAAAGATTAAATAAATAACAATTATAACTAAAATAACTTGGTTTAAATGACATATTTGTGAGTACCACGGAAAGTGGAACCTTAAGACCTACATTTGTTTACTTTTGAAGCATATTTTTATGGAAATCGCCGGGTGCTTGCAAAATTGTTTACACAGATTTGATGCAACTTAGAAATGCTTTATTGTCTTGTCTTTTTTTTTTTGTGTGTTTACGGCATTAAAATGACATTGATTTTAATCCGATTGAATTTTAACTAAACCAAGTCGTTTATAAAGAGTATATTCTTTACCAAAATAAATGCGAAAGACATGAAAAATAAGTGCAAAACGTATTAAAACAACACGAACAACAAACAAAACAATCATAGTTTCAATAATGTTGAAAATATGAATAAGAAAATAAACAAAGAACTACGTGGACTCGATCTTATAATACGTAGGTCACTTAGAATTTATAAATCTGTAGTTTATCCTATCGCGCTATAGCGCTTTGTGTAACTTTTTCCATAGACACAAATAACATATTATATCACAATTTACTGCAAACATATCACGGAAATATATCGAAGATTAAAATATTGTGTATAATCAGATATAATATAAAAATTAATGCTCGAAAACTGTGAACCAATGACTTTAGGCCGCCACATTAATACTCGTATATTGCCGGTGAGCGAACCAAGAAAATTACGTGACTTTTGTTAAAATACTTCCATTTTTTACGGGAGTAGCCTAAACGAATTCATGATAAAGTTATGTAACGCAACTATTTTTATATTTCATAAAAGAAAACAGTTTGAGAATATTATTGAAAATAAGTGTAATACATTCATTGTTGCAGAAAATGGGCAATTATTTTATGTATTATGATCTTTTTTGATAATAAGTTAACATCAGCCCTGTACCTTTGTCTCGACTTTATTTCATATAATCTGAAAAGGAGACCGGCAGTTTAGAACCTCATTTTTTGGTTGTTTTAAACCGTACAGAGGTCATGACCTTATTTCCTCATATGACACTTAATGTGATTGTTTCCAAGAAGCGGTGTCGATAGTGTATAAATAAAACATGTGCATTAGAATTCAAAACAATTTATTCTTATTTTTCATGTAATCGTCACATTTACTCAGTAAAGAGGAATGTTTTATATCAGCGAATAATTAACTCTATGTAACTATACATTACATTAAATACAGTCGTATTCAACCTTAAGCACATTTTCGTATTTTTCAATATAATGAAAAATTATATTCCTTTTTGCCTTTTCTTAATAAAGGTTGAAAAAATCATTTGACTGTTATAATTATGACCATTGCTTTTAGCTTGGGAATTTTTCTGTTTAGCTTAACTATGAGATGTTGTACTATATCATACAAAACAAAACAAATTTCAGTTCTATGTAAGCTTTAATGGCTATATAATTGGCCTACACGCTGTTTGTTTTCATGTTGGCCTTTTCAGATACAATGGGTATTGTTTTATCCTAGTATACTAGTATTCTAGTGTTTAACGGACAGGTGTTGTATATTAATTAAAAAATATCTTTTATAAGAGTTTTTTTTTAATTATTACAATTTTGGCTGTTCATAAACTTTGGAACACACTATTCACACTATCAATCTGACTACCCTATATAACCTGTTATTTGGTTATAATTCAAAGAAAATGAATTATGTTTGTTTCATTGATTATATTGTTGGTAATATGTTTTGTTGATAGTAACTTTTAGAGGTATTTCCCTTTTTACTAGAATTTCCTGAAAATAAATGTAATATTTAACTAAAAGTTCTTTAATTCCAGGGGGAATTTACTTCAAATAGCTAATATATGTTATCATTACCAACGTTCAGACAGAATTTTGCTTGGTATATTTTTCTATTCCTTTACATACTCATGTGACTTCTTTATTTCTTAAGTGATTTCAAGTATATTACCATTATCATCTATAGTTTTTTCGATCAAAATATATTGTTTTTATTTTTATACACTTTTTATTCGAGACTGTCATTTTCATTACAAGAACGACATTTTTTGTAGGTATGATATATTTCACTCCCATTGATATACAATATATGCGGAATAATAACTTTGACATTTTGTTTATCTTGTTAATGATGAAGAAACATACTTATTATAATAAAATTTGTAAAAATGAAAATTGACACGATGATATAACACTTTTTCTAACATAATGAATGTATGCGTACAACAGTGCCATATAATATCGTTGTTTTATACTTGTTATATAACAAATATAAGATTTCTTCCATCAATAACGAAAACTGAAATATGATTTAAAACACCATGGAGAACAAATGCTCTTTCGAGACATATTGAAGAGTTTTATTACATAAGGTTAATGGATAGAACATAGAATGTGCAATTTATCATTGGCTGGAGTTTTTATACATCAAGGTTGTTGTATTAGACAATTAGTGTATGTTATGAAACATGTCAATTTAATTCGACATTTCCTTTTTATGATCAAGACTTAATATTGTTATGACTTCTTAACTGAATAAGTATTGGATGAATATTCCATTTTTAGAAATTGCTATGGCATAAGTAATGTATATAGCAAGAAATACAAACCATTCACAAAAGTATGTATGTTGCTTGCTGAAGAAAACAAACTGGGATCTGATCTTTCATTTAAGTACAAACATTAAATTTATGAAAATGCAAAGTGATGTATCAGGTATGGACCTTTCCAGTGTTTACAGTTCTATTTAAATTTACTCACTTGCTATCCAATCGCTACACTGAAATAATACATAGTTGACCTGGTGTGCACAAAAGAACACGTGCTTATGTTTGTGATACTGTTTGTGAGCAGTTGACCTAGCAATGAAAGGAAAAGGTGTGGCTTAATGTTCCGCTACGAAAAACCGAAAGGTCCATTGCCTGAAGAGAATATTGAATTCAAGTCATACTTTCAATCCATTTATCAAAATTATTTGCTTACTTATATTTTCCAGTATAAAGTCACAAATATAATTTTGAACATTATTTTGACAAAGATATATTTCATTTTGCATTTGTCTGACAAAATTGAAAATTATAGTAAATAATGGCATATCTGATCCGACTTTTGATATCGATTCACAAATAAATGTGCAATTTTGCTACAGAAATGTACGGAGCCCCTCAGGTGACATTTTCGACATTTTCCCCCGGCAATTTATTCGTTTTATGAAATATTAATTCGTAATTGCGAAATATGAATTAGTTTTTTTACGAAATTATTATTCGTTTTTACGAAATATTTAATCGTTTTTACGAAATATTAATTCGTTATTACGAAATATCAATACGTTTTTACGAAATATTAATTCGTGTGTACAAAATATCAATTCGTTTTTACGAAATATTAATTCGTAATTACGAAATATTAATTCATAATTATTACGAAATATTACATAAGTTTTCAACCATGAAGTCATTACCTTGAAACATGATACAAATGTACATGATTTCGGGATCATAAATGAAGGTTACACTCTGAACCCAAAAAATTAACATGAATTAAACAGAGAAATAGCCATTTTTGAGGTTAGAAAATTCTTGGTAAAAGCTTTGAAAGCAAATCAATCTTTAGAATGACATGTATATACTGGTGGTATTCATTTTCACTTAAACATCAGTTTTTTGTCTTGTCATGTCTTGGAATCATAATTGTAGGTCTCTACCCAAGCACAATAAAACTCAGGCATATAATTTTACTGCCCTTTGTAAATTTGTAAATTAAATATTTTTTTAATGGTGCATCATGACTGATGTTTGCTCCTTTTTTGACAGCATTTATGCAATGCCCTTTTCATGCATGTCGCCGTTTGATTTATATTGGAAAGTGCATACCTCAGGTGCCTCTCTTATTTTAATTATCGGTGGAATGGTCAACATATTTTTATACCATACTTATTAAGTATCTGATTTATCATATCATATTTGGTAGCTTAATACACGTTGTGGTCCATTTTATAGAAATAATGGATAAATAAGTGTTAAAGTCACGTGTGATTACAAAAGATTTTAATTGGTTCACTTATTTAATGAAACGTCTTTATTTAATGACTGATGTCATGATTAAGTTTATTGATGCAAAATATTGAATTTTTTTAAAACCTTTTCTAATATGATTAATGTATTCAATTTTAACAGGCAAATACCTTTGGTAGTCCTCTTATTTTAGATGGAGTAACTGTGGATATTTAGGTAAAAAATGTGATAAACAAGATCATCAAGGAAAGGCGGCGTTCCATGAACGCAATACCTACGCGATCCAGCAACAAGAGCCAGTGGCAAGCTCACCGATAATAAAAAGAGATGTTTTGACTTTTTCTCAGTTCAATGACTGACATATTTCGTGTTTGGTTGATACCTGTTGCTATTGTTAAAGGTTACTGGCGTTGTCGCGTCATCGGTGATATGCTGAATAAGGAGATATTGACGTTATGGTTATGACAGCCGGGCACGATTAAAAAGACAATCGTATCATACTGATGCCAATCCCTAGAAACCATCGTTTAGTTATTATTTTCTTTTCAAACGTAATTTATCTTCTGTAAAACACCTCTTCTCTAGTAGAATCCTTAAATATGTTATCTCTTAAATTACTGATCAGTAAATCCTTTTTTTTTCATGTTAAGTATGCATTAATGATTAATATGTGATTAAACAGAAAATCAGCTTCATTTAAAATCTTAAATCAATAGTGCTAGCTTTGATTCCCTAAATCTTTTCAAATCGGGAAAACTGGAATATAAAGGTGAAGATATCTTTTATTTGAAAATGTGTGTATGTGTGACACTAGTATAGCGTTTAGTAAAATAAAAGCTATTCATTTGTTATTTTCATTTGTCGATGAAAGCTCTTAAAATATGAATTATATCTTTAGCGAGAGTAGTCAATATTAGTAATTATCTTCATGTCAAAATTGGATAGGGGCGTCCTTGGCCGAGTGGTTAAGGTTGTTGACTTCAAACCACTTGCCCCTCACCGCTGTGGGTTCGAATCCAGACAGGGACTTTGGATTCTTTCATGTGAGGAAGCTATCCAGCTAGCTTACGGAACGTCGGTGGTTCTACTAAGGTGCCCGTTCGTGCCTAAAAAAATGCACGGATGGGCACCTGATGTCTTCCTCCACCAGTAAAGCTGGAACGTCGCCAAAGTACCTAAACTGTGTCGGTATGACGTAAAACCCAAATAAAAAAAATAAAAATTGGAAAATATAATAAAAGGGAAATATTTTGGTAATGATGTATGAAGATGCTTATAACTTAATTAAATCATGAATTAGTGAATACGCTACACACAGAGAAAGCTGCATATGTGTGAATATGAATGAAAAGCAACACACAATACATGTAATTATTGTAAAATATATTTTTTTATTTTTCTTTTTTTAATTTTCTACTAAAAAACTCAATAGTATCAAAAAGAAAAAATAAGAAGCTTTACAAAACAAAATGTCTGCACAAAATGTCTTAAACAGAACTTGCGGATGATCTTGTATTGTTTAGGGCTGAGTTTAGTGAACTTCGCCTTGTCGTGTTGATCTTTGTACTCATATTTTTATCACTTGACCTAGAAACCGACTTCAGGAAATTAAGATAATTTCAGATGAACGATATATGTGTTCTTGTTTAAATCACATGATGCAAATGTGACGTTAGCACTTTAGTTTCTTATTCTTAAATATCTGTTACAAAACGGGTTTGTACATCTTAACATTTTCAATTTTGCCGTGTTGGGCTTTCTTTGGGGATTTTGTTTTTCTCTATTTTAAATGTTAATTTGATAATGTACCACTATTGCGAGTAAACCCGTATGGAAAAAAATGATAAAATACGTTTCAAAATTCAAAATGCTGAAATAAGAAAATTTTAAAAAGCTCAACATAGTACAATTTTGCTTTTACCTCCTAATTAAATTAAATCATTTCAATATAACGTCATTTTTTTAACATAGTTTATTTTTAACGCTCATAAAAATGATTACCTGCAATAAGTAGAAAAGATTTTATTTTGTTCTCAAGCGTTATTCCAAAATTCGATATGAAAACGTACGTACAGAAACTATATTCTGAATATCAATGACAATAACCGAATCAGTTGCACCATTTCAACCTTTCAATTTGACCGTAAAATACACAATTATATAGTATTAACACGTTGTAATATCAGGTTTCGTATTCCCATTAATTGATACTTTCCCATATTTCAAGGCATTCAATCGATTCTGTAGTCACATTTATATAACTTTACATGTCTTACGACGCATAAGTGAATCATTTATTAACGTTAATTAAGTTACATTAAGTGTAATCAAAGTATAATCCTTTTTACAATTTTAAAAAGATAAACATTTGTAGCATAAAAACGACATGCAAAATAGATAAAATAATAGTTACAGTTAATATTGATTTGCGGAAATACGCATGTAAACTGCCAGTGTTATAGTTAAAAAAATAAACTGCAGGATATCTGCGGAATTCTTGGTCGTTGTGTACGTATATGTATAAACAGTTTGTATTTCAACTTTCAAATACAATAAGAAAATTATCATATCAAATCTAAAAAAGGCGGAACATAGCCTGGAGAATCTCTAATTAAGCACTTGGTATAACATTTCAATCGAAACAATTTTTTTTTAAGTAAAACAATGTTTTAATGTTTTAACAATTGTCATGCCTTAGCGCATTTAACCGCATTTAACCGCATTATAATAGCAAAACAGTGTTGTTTTAGGGAAAGAATAAAACAAAATGGGACTGGATATGGTGTATTAGCTAGAAGATCTTAATTATGGAAAACATGATCACTGAAATACAGGCCTGACAATGCCGTTCCTTTAAGTTCCTTTAAAAAACTATCGGACAGTGGATTTGTTTTACTCTGGTGCGGTCATATGTACGGTTTTTTACTGTATTTAGTTTGTAATTAATTTAATCAATTTTAAACTACATTATTCAAAATAATTCTTTTCTTTTTCTTTGATGTTACAGCAAAGCATTTCTCAGATTATTCAATATGTTATGATTAAAGCATTTATTATATTTCAACTACTAACAAAGGAAAATAATTTTATTAGATACTTTGTCTTCCATTCTAATCTTTTTTTAAGAATATTTGAGATGCTTTGTTTATATTGTAAATTGAAAATGTATATATATTCTGAGAAATAGAATATGTTTAAATTTACTTAACAAGGTGTTTCGTGTTTTGTTGCTTTGCAGTGACTGATGAATAAATAATAAGATTTTTAGTTGACCTAAATTAAAGTGTATTGTTTCTTGCGACTTTCAGAAACTATCAACAGTTAATTAAAACAGCACATATATTTTTTTAATCATTCATCGTCTGCATAAATGATTTCAAAATATTACCTATCTACATTCTCTTTTTCCATTGGTAACTTACGTTGGTTTTGCAAATATACTTTTCTACTTAATCTTCTGCAAAATATCCGATCAAAATATTGTGATAATCTTTTGACTATTTGTTTCGTTGCTTAAAACGCCTGTATGAAAATTTTGTAGTCATATCTATGCGGGGAGATATCAAACTTTGAACTTAATCTAGATCTACTATATCATTTCTTTTGTTGAAATTTATAAAGCAGGGTTAAACGAATACTTTTAAACATCTTCTATAAATTCAAATAATTAATATTCTGAATACTCTCAGTGAAAAAAATAAACCATGGGGGAAAATTACTTTTAAATAAGTCACAAAGTTTTAAAAATATTTAAATCACGTCTTTCAATCTATGTCATTTTTTCTATAGATGTCCTGAATTAAAACGAATATAATTATGTATGGCATTTTATCTTTCTTTTCTAATACAACTCGAAATGAGAAGTGTTTGAGGTTATTTCTCGTCGCTTGTAACCTTATATTTCCAAGGCATCCCATGCTTGCATTTAACTTATTCCCGTTCCAAACTTCTATCTATAACTTCTGTGACATTTAATTAACGAACATGAGTGCATTTGCTTTCATGGATATTCTAAATAAGGAACGACGTAATTATGTATCATTGAGATATTCTGCAATACTCAGAGGAAGACGTCTGCCTTTTTGACACGAGTTATTCACTTGGAAACATTGTAATATTGTCTAAATGTCAATGCACTGACGTCAAATAAGACAATGAACAGACCTATTTCAGGTTTGTTGCCAGTCAAAGAAAGATACTTTTAATATCTTTGTCAACAAATAAAAAGCATATAGGTCAATTGCCATGTCTAGCTGGCAAAATATAGATCCACTGGTTTTCGAGGATAAAATAAAACGTAGATGCGTTCTTTTTATAATTACATAGTTATATAGAAAGCGAATAACTGTTTTCTTATATTTAAAGCTTTATATATTTTTAGTACATCACAATTTTATGAGATAAATCGTGGTATGTGTGTGTATGTTTAGGCCTTGATTCTTTGTGGAATAAAGGTTGTTACTGTTCTCGATGTTAAATGTAACGTTCCGTCACATATTAACATTTAATCGTTGATATTTTCAAAAGATAATGGTTGAAGATGACATGTTTAAAAGATACTGTTCCACATACTTATATTTTCCTTTAAAAACATAAAAAGTAAATTACTTTTTAACATTCTAAGATAAAATGATGTATTGTGAGATGAAACAGTTTTTCATAGCACTGCGTCATTGTACCTCAACCAGACACTGTCAGTCGTGGTAAAGTTTTATAGAACTAAAGCACGTTCACTAGTAACTAAAATGCCATTAACAAGATTTAAAATATGTTTGGCTTTCAAATACAGTTCATTATAAATTCAAACTTAATGTATTCAATAATAATTAATATGTATTCTTATTACACAAATAAAGTCTTGCTTAAAAGAGGCACGAGACAACAATAGAATAATTGTCTCTTTTAACAATTTCGTATGTAAAAACATATGTCTCTTTTTACAGGTTTGTCTGTAGGTTGACAGTTACAGACCACCTCTTTCGCGGACTATAGTATCACCGT
This sequence comes from Ruditapes philippinarum, assembly GCF_026571515.1. Taxonomy (NCBI): domain Eukaryota; kingdom Metazoa; phylum Mollusca; class Bivalvia; order Venerida; family Veneridae; genus Ruditapes; species Ruditapes philippinarum. The sequence continues at coordinate 20,358 of NW_026855642.1, read as the reverse complement.
ACATTTGATAAGGTTTTATTATACTGTTTCATTGAATTAGACGGACTGGGATAGGCTAGACAGTCTTGCACAAATGAAGTTACACAATATTTTATGGTATCCTTTACTAATTAATTGTCACCGGTTGCAATCATTATAGTGAAATGTCTACAGGGGTTACGACGTCGCTACAGTTTAGTTAATAGTTAAACAATGTAGAAAATCTTAAAAATGAAAGGGTTAATAACATCACCATAGCAAATTATTTTCATTGATTAATTAATTTACAACACTATCAAATTCATTCATCAGTTTAATTTAAAAAAAGCACGTGATCATATGATTTTAAGAAAATTAAGTTGAAATTTCTTTGTGATTTGATAGGTAAGAAATTGTTTCTGTTTTTTTATTAAGACAGACAATCTTAATAAAAAAATGATTTGAAATAGGAAATCTTTAATACACGTATATGTTATGTTGCTCTGTAGATTTAAAGATCCTGTATGTTGTAATTTATGATGTGAAATTTTATATATGTATATAATTATTCTTCGAAAACAATTTCCAAACATCCAAAAATATGTTACATATGTACTGCAAATGTTTATGTGCATTAAAAGTAATCATTAAAGTATATGCATTCATTTCGTTTTGAAATATTTGGCTTAGACTTTATGAAAAATAAATGTCTATTTACCCCCATCATATTAATGGTATAAAACCATAAGAAAATTGAGTTACAGGTTCTTTAAGTTATTTTGTCATGTTAATACCAAGGTATTAAGAGAGTACTTAAGGCAAATGATATTATATTAATACAATTTTGTCGTGATCAGCTATGCTACTGAGCTACAATGTACCTATAGTAAGTAGCTTTTGTAACATACGAACTATTTATAATGATGCCGTGTTTTAATTACGTTGCTATCATATTTTCATGATATATAAATATTTTAGCGATGATGTTGATGGCGACTGCCTAATGAAGTTGATGTGCGTTAATTTGAGTCAGAAGATAATACCTGATGGATATTTTCACTCTACAAATATAAACTCAGTTTTCGCAAACGTTGCGGAAAACATGTGACTAAATAAAAGTGATATTAAAGCATAGCAAAAAGTGAAAATATAAGCACAAAAATAATGTGTTGATCGAACTTCAAGGATCAGAATATTGAAACTACACTGTTTTACGCAGTTGTATCAAGTATTGAAGTAAACGCCTCCAATTATTATTTATGTGGGTCAATGTTGGGGATTAATATTTTTTGAAATGTGACCAAATCGTAAAAAGCAAAGTTAACATTTTCCATAACAGAGTTGCTTTTAACACGATAAAAAGAAAAAAAAAACTTGATTTAAGGAATTTTAGATACAAACGTTTATATCTCCACTCTGATTAAGTTCTTGTTCTCGTTGAAGCACGCAAACAATATGGCAACTTGAAAGAATTTTGGACAGCGGATATATATTATTCAGATGCGAAATATGTTCAAATGTTTATTGTACATTGACTGATGTCAGATGAAAGAAAAAAATATGTCAATCTTTATCAAGTACCGGTAATAAATATTAGATCCGGGATTTCAGGCAAAATAACAGTAATCCAAGTTTTAGTTGAAACATTTTAATCAACACCAATCTCTGTCAGAGAACAAATTGAAAAATTCAATAACCTAGCTTATTCAATGTGATGTTTTGATGGATATGCTTAACCGCAAGGACATATTTTGCATCAGAGAGAGACTTCTCACTTTCATTACTTATTTCCTAATTTGTTTTCTCTTTCTTCTGTCATACATATAAAATCATTTATATCAACACTTTTCTAGTTGATTTTGTATTTCATTATATTTGTTACTTAGAGTAAACTGGACATAAACTGGTCTCGTTTAATTAAACACAATTCTTGCACAGAAGATATAAAAGTTATGTTTTGCATATAATGACGCTTATACTTAGCACTGATACCTTATAAGACAGTGACTTGTAGGCTGTTTTACACTTTAATTTAGTTTATCTACGAAAGTCCATTAAAATAGACAGCTTATAATTTTAATCTTATCGCTATAAAGGTAGTTTTGCTTTGATCTATTTCTTTTAACTTATTCCATTGAGACAATTACTGATAACATACAAAAAAAAATTAAAATAGACATCTTAAGTAACAACTAAGATCGGGTTATAAGTATAAACAATATTTGAATGGTGGAATCAAGATAAAACGTAAAGACGTTAAATTCCCGTTCTAAGTAAACATCTTTATGAAATTAAATTTACTTGCATCTTAAAATAATTGATATTATAACAATATTGTTTATTAGATGATAGATTATTTCAAAGATGGAATAAAGAGTAATTTATCATTTGGGCTTGTATACTACTTATACAATGGTGAATCATTTCTAATTTTCATCCCTTTTTCCCAAAAACATGAGTAAGGCTTTAAAACAAAAAATAAATATACATGAAATCATGGTTACTTAATAGTTACATAATCAATGCTACAAAAAATCTTATGCTATAATGACTTAGTCAATACTTTTTTTCTTTTTTCTTTTTTGAGAAAAAGAGTTGTTGTTGGATTTTAAGTCGCACCAACACTGTAAAAGTCATATGGGAACTTTCCACCTTTTTTACTGGTGGAGAAAGAGTTGAGGTGCCCTTCAGTACATTATTGTAGGCATGGATGGGCACCATCAGCTCACAAACGAACCCAAAGTCTCCTCGATTCAATGGTTTTGCCTTAAAGCTACATTAAAAACAATATGTAAAAATATTTTTGCCGTCGGCCTAAAAACCAAGCATTCTACAGTTTCATTGACATTTTTAACAGTATCGTTATAAATCTCATCAAATAATGTTTATAAATTAGGATTTTAAATATAATGTTTATAAATTAGGATTTAAAATGGAAAACCCCACGGTGACACTAAAGTTCGTATACGAATTTTAACATGCAAATGAAGACTATAATAAGCTCGTGTATGCGCTACGTCACGGTGTTATAGTTGCTATCCGGAACACAGCAAATATAAGATTTTCTTGTGCAAACACAATTTAACCGTTTAAGCTTCACGGTGCACTAGGCCTGGGGTTCAGAAAAAATAATCATCTCATAGAAAGATTAAATTTGTATGAAAATATCCGTTACAATTCGGAAATATACCGTTAAATTAGGCCTGCTACTTATAGTTTAACATTGATGTACGGATGATCTGAAGGCGGAGTTTCTCATGCAAACAAAAATTGTACTTCCGAATTCGCAACAATAAGGTTGCACATTTGTATGCTCATAAAACTCATTTTGGTTGTCTGGGCACCAAAATAAGACCTGAAGTCGATATGAAACCCAATTTATTAATGAAATGTCGCTATTTCTGTTTTTATGAAATTTATTAAATGTAACTTTAATGTCAATTATATTTCTTGTTTAAAGCTGATTTATTAGATTGATAAGTGCCACATTTTTGTTGTTGTGTTTGTTATACCTATTTTTTCTTTGAACTTGACAAGCAGTTTCGGAAATTCTAGTATTCATGCATTAGTTTTAGTTAAATCGCCGTTAAAGGATTTGCAGCCTACCTTGTCGATAGCTGTCTGTTAACAATTCTGTTCCCCGCTCAAATCATAAGATCACAGCAAAAATTGTTTGTTAAGATTGAAGTATTTGTCTTTTGCATGTTTTTCTTGAACGTTTTATGCACATTATGTAAAACCTTTTGTTTTTCTTTTAAGTGCACCATGAAAAAGCCAAGAAGGATAATTAAATGCTGTTGGTGATATTGATGATTAATATTTCAATATAACAGATTGATATCAAACAGAAGTCACGCAATCAAACAATAAATACAAGCATTAAAAGCCTTTAAAAGTCTTATAAATATTCAGACATAATGCAACATGTGCACGATTTATTAGCCTTTCCTAATATCTAACCTACAGATCATAATATATGTGATAAAGGTATCAACTTTGATATCCAATCATTCAATAAGTTATAATATATTCTATTATTCAGGAGAAAGGGTATACAATGTTACCATTAAATGAAACTAAACAAATCACTTTAAAATAGGAATTTCGGCAAACGCAAAACAAATATTTATCTTTTTATGTGTCATCAAATGATATTGACTTCGGAAGTTGTAAAATTGATAATCTAAAAGTCAATGCTCTCTTAGCGTTAATTTTTGTTATTTTTATTATTATAATTATTATTATTATAATTATTATTATTATTATTATTATTATTATTATTATTATTATTATTATTATAATTATTATTATTGTCATTATCATCATCATCATTATTATTATTATGGCCGTGAAAGAAAAATAGCTTGGATTGATTGGTATATACTCTTTATTTCCACATTTAAGTGATTTACATAATAATACAATGTTATAAAGTGAAAGCTAACAATTAAACATATTTACAATTACATAACTATGAAACATTGGTGTTAATAACATGCATAACATAACATATTGGTTAAGTACTATGGTGGCATATTTCTGCCACCAGATAACCTGATAAATAACTAGTTAATTAAGAGGTTAACTAGTTACGTAACTAGTTAACCTGATAATTAACTAGTTAATTATCAGGTTAACTAGTTACGTAACTAGTTAATTTTTTCAATAAAGAAAAGATCATAACGGGAAATAAATGCATGTTAGTGCCTGCAACTGCCATCCCTTATTGTCAGCTTAATATTAAGAGGTTAACTAGTTACGTAACTAGTTAACCTGATAATTAACTAGTTAATTATTAGGTTAACTAGTTAGGTATTTTCGTAACTAGTTAATCTCTTAACTAACTAGTTATTTATCAGGTTAACTAGTTACGTATTTATGTAACTAGTTAACTTCTTAATTTTAAGATGATGATATAATAAAAGGATGGCAGTTGCAGGCACTAACATGCATTTATTTCCCGTTATGATCTTTTCTTTATTGAAAATATTAACTAGTTACGTAACTAGTTAACCTATTAATTAACTAGTTATTTATCAGGTTAACTAGTTACGTAACTAGTTAACCTCTTAATTAACTAGTTATTTATCAGGTTATCTGGTGGCAGAAATATGCCACCATAAAGTACAGATCAAATTTTATACTTAAACTAAAAATAATTATCAAATAGATATAGATTGTATGAGTACATAAGTATTTACATTTTCATTTTACATTTTTTTCTTGTGATATACTTAAGATTCTTATACAGCTATCACTGATGCCAGTATCGTATTTTCTTTCTAGAAAACATAATTATGACAACGCATATTTAACATGGTACTTTTAAAGCAAAATTATCGTCTCTGCGAGATTTGCATACATCGTGCATTTTTAATGCAATAGTTAACATAAGCGATTGCTATTCTTAAAAAATGTTTATGAACATTCCGGTTTTGTAATGATAACAGGCGTCTGCCTATAAGTTTTTGAAACTTCGTTTCGCTATCACTTAATAATATCTCTGAAACAACATCTTTGCCAAATAAATTATACAAAGTTTTAAACAATTCTCCGCGACAAATGTCCATTCTATTACAAGTTACAACAACATGTTTTACGATATCATAGCAGAGTGTTCCACAATCAAGACACATTGAAATGTTTGTATTATTACATTTGCTTATCCATAATTTGCTAATCTGGACAGCGTGTTCTAAGCTTGTTGAGTTATAAGAACATTCCCATAGAATTGATCTCTCTATGTTTGTATGTAAAAAAACGAAATCTATTAAAGTCATCATCATTAACCATCCTTAGGGTCCATTTTTCTGTTTCAAAAATATTCATTTTTGTTTTGCATAGTATTTTCCATGACTCTTTTGATGGAAAAACACCACTTTCTATATACTTTATTAAGTACATTGAGAGATTATATTTCCTAAGAATAGTTACGATATCTCGGACAAACGCACGCTGTTTTTCCTCTGCGGTACATACATAAATTGATAATCTCACATTAAACACATGTTTTGCTAAAACAGTGTTTGGCATGTCACATAATTGTCTTAAAAACCCTAGTTTTCTGAGTTCTATTTCAGATTCAATATTTTCCAGCCTAACATACTAAGACACATATCCGTTCGTGTTAGCACAGAGAACCCTTGTATCTTTTTTGCAGCTAGTCTTACAAATCTATCAAGTCGTTTATAGTCAGTTTTCTTAAGGTTAGACCACAATTCGCAACAATACAATAATCTAGGTATACAAATTTTTGAAATAAGCGAAGCCGATTTGATTGGATTTATGTGGGCCGGGTCTATTTTAAGTGATAGAAGAGAAAAAAGGGAATAATGATGCTTTTGCTTTTTCGCATGCACGCTCGACCTTGTCTGTGTCATTTAGTTTGTCATTTAGGAAGATTCCTACATGTTTAACACTATGAACCTGATAAATAGGACAGCCTCCTATTGATAGTTGAACCTGGGGTGTTTTTCGTTTTTTACCAAATACTATAATGTTACTTTTCAGTGGGTTTATGTTGTACCTGTATTTACATGTATATTTATGTGTAATATCAAGCATTTCTCTTGAAGGCCGGTGGGGTTAGTTGCTGATAGGGCTATATCATCTGCAAGAGTTGTCGCCCCTACAGAAAGATGAAGGATGTTTACTCCTAATTCACTATTTTCTAATTCGTTTATCAAAACATCTATAAACAATTAATATAGCCAAGTAGAGATCGTCCCTCCTTGTCTAATGCCTTGTCTTACTGGGAAGAACGTAGATTGAAGGCCATTAGCAGCGACACAACTAGACATATTTGTGTGTGCATCAACTAGAAGTGTCCAAATTTTACCAGTTATACCTAAATTTGACATTTTGTAGAAAACACCATCAAACCAAACCGTATCAAAAGCCTGTTTAGTATCTAACATGCATACATATACATTACTATTTAGTTCATTATTCTGATAAATGCCTTCTTGTAAATTAAAGGATGCTTTTATTGCTCCTGTGCACTTTTGGTAAGCATTTTGCTGCCTATTTGGGAAAGCTATTTTATTTTCATTTACCCAATTGTTTAATCGTTCATGTAATACTTTTTCAAAGAGTTTATAAATGCAAGGCAGGAGTGTTATCGGTCTGTAATTTATAGGTTCTTGGCTTTCCATTGTTTTTAAAAACAGGTATAATCATACCCATTTTACATTTTTTTGGGAGTTTTCCTGTCTGTATATAATAAGATTGAATAACTCTGTTATTGTAGTTAGTAACTTATGGCCACCATATTTTATATGCTCATTGCAGATCATATCGAATGAGGGAGCTTTTTTGTTTTTTAATTATCTAATATGCCCTAAGACAATTTCTGGAGTGAGATTGGGTGATTCAATTCGGGGCAGTTCAATATTGGCTCTGCTCGTGCTTTTATGTTGGATATTTCATGTTCTACAGAGATTTTAAATTCTTCATCAAAATGTTCTGACTCTAAGGGTGAATAGACATTTTCAAAGAAATTTCTAAATGTTTCTGTTATAACCACTGGGTCTCTTGTAAGACCCATTTCTGTCTCTATTTGAGAGCATGTTATAAGTTTTCTCCCTTTCCTCATTTTTTACTAGACTCCAGAATAATTTGTTATCACATTCTGCAGCTTCGTCAAGTTCTTCAATAAATTTATTTTCAACTTTTTCGATCGCTAATTTCTGTTCTACTTTAAATTGTTTTTTTACATTTTTTGTAATTTGCGTACGAATAATACTCCCATCCTCTATCCAGGCCCGACGTGCACATCTCTGCATGTCATGGGCCGTTTTAACCCCAGTTGTCCAATAAGGCTTAGCATGCTTATTGTATCTTGCTTTAGGTAGGGTGTCATTGGCCGCTTTCATAATGACAAGGACAAAATCGTCGTACATCAAATCAATATCGGCTTTGCTAATGTTTTCAAGTAAAATTGACAACGCATTTTCATACTGTAATAAAATGTCATCGTTTATTTTATTCCAGGAGACACTTAAACTAATGTGTTTTCGTTATATTTATTAATGTGACTTGGATATCTATAACCGCAATTAGAGGCAGGTGATCTGATACATCAAACATATCGTGTGATAATATCTCTATTTTAGACACTAGGGCCGGACTTGATTCGAAAAACTCCGTTGAACCCAGAGTACTACGGAGTACTCCGAGTAAAAGGAACGAATCAAATAAATTGAGAGTAAAAAGATGGCTACTTCTGTTAGAAATATTGTAGTTGCTACTACTTTAGCATTGTTTGATGAGACTAGCAGCAGTTCGTCAGACGAAGATGATGAAATTCAACCTCTTCTTGCTCTCGCTACGTACGTGATATTTCATAAAGTCTTTTTAGACGAGTGTCGTACAATTCTAACATTAGACAAATCAATCCCTGGACAATTCGGCCCCTCAATAAGCTTACACAATTCGACCCCTGTGATAAAAGTAAAGGAAAAAAGAAAAAAAAGGAAAGGCAATATTTTAATCTTGAGGACCATAATTATCTTTAAAGAAATATTGATGACTGATTTTATTGACATTAAAAATACTTAAGAGACTGCCTGATCTACAAATTTTAAATACTAAGTGCATTAACTTAAAATATATTGTTTCTTATGGTTAATTGATTCACAAATGCTGTATATGATTTTATTTGTTTCTTTCAGAGTTCGTCGCAAAAAAGCAAAAGTTGAAAATTATGTTGAAAAAAAGTGGTTCCCCCCGTTTGAAATTTCTTAAAACGATTTTAGGCGTTTCTTTAAAAATTTTAAACAAAAGAGATCATTTAAAAGGGATTTTGTAAAGAATTTGGGAAACCCGTTTCCCCAAAGGGTACCAAACTCCCCCTTCCCTTTCTGGGCGACCTCCCATCCCTCTTAAAAAACCAACCCTTTAAAATTTAAATTATTTTTTTGGTAATTCGGAAAGTTTTAAAGCTCTATGTAAATGGGAGATGATTTAATGTGACTAAATTTTGGTTTACGCATTGGGTCAAAAGGTTTTGTAAAGGGTTTTTAAAGGACATTTAAAAGTCAAAAATTTTAAAAAATTTGGGCCAGATGAAAAGGGATAACCCAAAATTTTTTTGAATCTTAGAGAAAAAAAAGGAGTTTTCCCACTTTTTTAATTGAGCTTTAGAAGCACCCATATAAATTTTTAAAACCCTCCTAGGAGCACCAAAAAACCCACGAAAACCCGGTAAAAGGTTAATTCAATCTTTTCTCCAGTGGTATGTAAAAGAGGATATAAAGGTTTAACATTGTTTTTCGGGGAGGCCCGGGGGTTTTGCCGATCCTGGGTTTTAAAAGAACATGGGACTTGTTTCAGAAGGGCACAGCTTTTATGTGGGGGTTTGGAACTTAATAGGAGCGGGGGGTTTTTCCTTTAAAGGGAATGGTTGATGCCCCCATGATGCCCGAAATTTTGGACATTGACAAACCGACAAAAACTTTTTTAAAATTTTATTGGTTTTTTCTTAAAACACGCCAATTATTGAAAAAAATTTTTGGTTTTTTAAAAGGAGGTTTTTGGGAGTTGCAAAACATTGTTTGGTCCCATGTTAAGCGGGCTGGGGAAGTATGCATTTCAGGTGCAAAATTCCCCACAATAATGTATACTTAAGCGATGAACTGACGATTTTTATTAATGATAATGGGGACAAAATTAAAACAGCCCGGTTGTTTTTCTGGAAATGATCGCGGGTTTTTTAAGCGAGATCGTTTTATTTCAAAGCTCCTTGGGGGGATGAATTTAGGTTTGCTGAAAATGTCCCAATTTCCATTTTAATTTTTTTTACTGAAATTAAAACCCTTTTTTTGGTCCCAAATGTCTTTAGCTACACTTTTTTAAAAAAAACGGGAAAACCTTTTTTTGAAATAAAATGATGTTAAATATAACTTTTGGAATGTTTTTTTTGCGTCACTGGGAATAAGCACCCCTTTGGTTTTTAAAATTTAAAAAACTAGGCGAGATCCACTAGGCTAGGGCACAGGGTCGTTTTTAAATTGTTTTTGGGGCTTTTGGATTATTTTAAAACTTTTAAAAAAACAAATTTTTGGAAAATTCAAAGGTCCATAACTCTAAACATATTGATCAAATTAGCGGGGTTCGGGCCCCTTAATTTAAAACCCAAATTTTTGCTTAAAATTTAAAATAGATCAAGGGGGTCAGGCCCCCAAGCTCATCTAAACAAAAATCATTTTGGGGCCCAATCCCCAATGTAAGTTTTGTGTGGAAAAAAAAAAGGGTGATTAAAGGCACTGAGCTTAAAAAAGGGTTTAAAAAAATGGTCCCTACAAAATTAGCCTTGTAGCCCCTTATACCCCGGGTTAAAAGGGTTATACTGACTTTAAAATTTCAATTGCCAGTATTTTGTTCACAAAGTTTTTAGATGTTAATCAATAAAACAAAAAGTAATTTGGGATCAAAAATAAATTTAAATTTGTGCTTAGTAAGAATATTTAATTAAAAAAATTGAAAAATTTTCCGGGGTTTTAAATTATATTTTTTAAATTTTGCTAAAAAAAAAACTTTGTTCTGAAAAATAACCCAAAAAATATCAAAAAAGGGCATTAAAATTAATTTTAAAAACTTTACACAGTTTAATCCCAACTGTTTTTTTAAGATATCCCTTTTTGGTCTTCAAAAAAGGCCCAAATTTCCCCCAAATAAAAATTAAATGCTTTTTTTTTGGTTGTGAGCTGTCTTTAGAAATTTTTGGACTTGCAATAAAAACTAAGTTTTTTGGCAAAAAATTTTTTCCCTTTTGTCTATTTAAAAGAAACCAAAAATTTAAAACCCGGCAAAAAGAAATTTAAACAAATGATAGAAATTTCAAACTTTATGAAAAAACCCAAATTAAAGGGTATGTGGCAATGTTCCATTCGGGAAAAATTGCAGATTTAAACAAACCCAGAAAAGGGGGTCTTGATTAACTTTCGAAAAATTGCGCAGATGCAGGGGTTGGCCTAGATATTTTGTATTCTTTTAATTTTGGGTTTTTCCCCATATAGGGCTAATTTTAAGTTTTCAAAAGAATGAAAAAACTTTAAATCCAATGCTACTTTGCAGAGAGTTGAAAAATCTTTTTAAAAAACCCAAGTTAAAACAAAGGGGGAACCCCAAAAAAATATTTTAAAAAAAAAGAAAAAGGCTGAAAAAAAACTAAAACTATTTTTAACATAAAACAAATTTATTGTTTTTTAGGGAATCGTTTCTGTGCTCTGGATTTTTTTGCTTTTTTTTCTACCTTTGTTAACATAAGAATCACAAAAAAGGGAACGAATTTCCCCCCAATACTCAGACATACTTGCTCCCTAATTAAGGGGACCTTTGATGGTCCAATATCATAAACCGTTAAATCTAAACCCAAGATCCCCCAATTTTTAAAATTCCCAAACAATTTTTCATCAAATAACCTTTCTCCCAAATTTTCTTTAAAGAATTAAATGAAAAAGAAGGTTATTTTAAAATTTTTTAACAATAAAACATTTAAAGAAAAAAACTGCCCCCGGGGGAGTGGTCATTTTTTGACACCCCTACCAAAATTTGTTTTTAATTTTTTAAAAGGGGCCATTAGTTTGAGAAAACCAAAATTCAATTGTTTTAACCCCTTTGGTTTTTGAAAAGGATTTTTTTTAAAAAAATTTTTTTTTGGGTTTGCCTTTGGCGACCAAAAGTTCTGCAAGTAAGGGATTTCTCTCTTCATAAAGGGAAACATTCATAAATTTTATTAATTTTGGCCAGGGTGGTTCAGGAGAAATTTTTTTGAAATTGTTGGAGGGTTTCGAGGGACATCAGGGATCCCCAAAAAGCTCCCCTTGGGTCATTTTGTTGGAAATTTGACCCTAAAAAAAAACCCTGAAAAAAATTTTTTGGGAAAAAACTGGTACGAAATGGTGAAAAAGCAATTGGGTAAAAGAAATTTTAATTGCTAAATGCAACTAATGCCCAAAATTTCATCCCAAATTTTTCTAGTTTAAAAAATAAAAACAAATTTCCCAGAATTTAAAAAAGAAAAGGGTATAATGGCAAAAGACAACTGCTAAGGGGAAAAACATATATTTTTTAAACTGTACTTTTTTAAACATAAAATAAAACTGAACACACTTTTGAAAAAAAAATGGTAAAACTGCCTTAAACAGCTGCTTCCCTAAAAGGGGCCCACAAAAAAAAACCCAAATTTTATAAAAAACAATTCTTTTTTGGGAGTCTCTCCTTGAATGAGCCCCAGACAAATGTTTTTGTAGACCTTGATCGGGTTTGTTTTCTCTCCCAATTTTGGACGATTTCAAATTCCCAGCTTTAAAAAACATTTTCATGTGCCCAAAATCCCCAAACACTGTGTTGATGTCACGACCCATGCAGATTTTGTAAATCTTAAATTAAAATTTTAAACCGGGTTTAAATTAAACAAATTACTAAAAATAAAACAAAATTTTAAAAATTTGCTCGGGTTTGTCAAAAAATTTCCCTTGGCCCTCAAATGTTTCACACTTGTTGAACAAGGAAAAATTGTTTAAAAAAGGTAAATGAAATTTCTTTTACGGGTTCAAGTGTTTTATTTAGTAGTGTATAAGATATTTTAAATTTAAATTTTCTTTTGTTTAAAGGGCAGTTTTTTATATTTGAAAAAAGTAAAAAAGCGAAAAAAATTTTTAAAATTTGTTTTAAGACTTTGATCAGCTCTTAAAAAATTTTCTTTTTTCCCCCCCTGTTTTTTTTTTCCTTTTTTTCCTTTTTTCCCAAAAGCCCTCTTTTTCATCCCCATTAAATTTTCATAAAAAATTCTATTAATTCTTGAATTTTTTTTTTTCCCCTTTTTTTTGGGAAACTAAATCCCCTTTTTCATCTCCCCAAATTTCTTTCTTTCCTCAAAAAAAACTCTTGTCAGAATAATCCAATTTAATCCCCATTTAAATCTCCCCCTGTGACATAGGGGAGTGGGCGTAGCACTATTTCTTTTTACAAATTCGGGTTAAATGCTTGGTGCCCCCTTAAAACAGTGATTTCCAACTCTTTCGTATTAAAGGTTTTTACCCCTTGTTTCCCCCTGAAGAAATTTTTTTAAATTTTAACAGTCTTGTCTTTTCTTAATTTTTTCACCCTTGATGTACACTGTGCTTTTCAGTAAAGGATACTGATCTCTTTAAGAATGTGAATTTTTCAAATCCCTTTTCTTTTTAAAAAGCCCGGGTATAATTTACGGTCCGTTTTTTTTGTAATTTAAAATTAGCAGTTAAATTTTGGTGCCTGCCCCATTTACAACTTTTTCCTCTTCCTCCTCTTTTTAAATGTCTCATCAAATTTTTCCCCTCTTTCCCTATTTTTTGCGAAAACTCCCCCCAACCAGCTTAAAACCCACCCTGCTAAAACCCAAAAAAAATAAATGTCAATAAGCCCACATTAAAATACTGGGGATTTCTACCAAATATACGGAAAAACCGGGTACCCTTACAAATTTCCGGTTTCTGAGATGCCCCTCTTTATAAAACAGATTTTTTTTTTTGTCGCCCCCAATACAAGAAAGGGCCAGATCTAAAAGGAAAATCACCTTTAAAAGGGGCCTTTTTAAAAAAGAATTGATTTTTGGAAATTTATGTTGGGAAAATTAAAAAAAGACTTTAAAAAATACTTTAAGAAAAAAATGTTAATTATTAACAAAAAATTTCCTAAAAAATTTTTAAAGTTTTTTTAAAATCCAGATGGTTTGTTTAATACTAAAATAAACGCCCAACCCAAAAAAACAGGGGGAAAAATTAAAACAATGCCCACCTTTTTAAAAGGTAACCAATTTTTTTTGATTTTTAAAATGAAAAAAAGGGGCTAAAAGTTTATGTTTGAATTTTTAACTTTATTTTTTATACCTGCTATTGCTTTATAAACGTAAAATTTTTGCTTTTGGGGGTCAAATAAAAATACTTCCCCGGGGAAAAATATTTCCCCAAATTTTAAAATGGGCTTTTTCCAAACAAAAAATTCCCAATTTTAATTTTTAAACGTAAAGGGCAAATGTCCCCGAAAAGAAATAACCGAAACGGACAAAAAAAATTTTTTGGACTAATGCCGGGAAGTTTTAAAATTTAGGTTTATTTTTAAAACCGAGGGGTTTTTAAATAAATGTTTTTGAAAAAAAAAATAGAAAATAAATTTAATTTTAAGAAAAATTTTGGGTTTTAAAAGGGAAAATAATATGTTTTTGCTTTTTCTGGTAATTTAACACTTTAAAAAACTTTTTTTAAAAGGCGAAAAGTTTTGGGATCGAAATTGCCAAAATTTACAATTCCGGTTAAAAAACAAATCCCCTTTTCTAAATTTTTTTTGGGAATTTAAAGGGGAAAAAAAATTACTATCCCTAAAAGCTACCCCAGGGAAATGGTTGTTAAAAAAAAGACCCAACATGTGAAAGTCTTACTTTGGAAACTTTTTCCGTTTTCTGAAGAAGCCGCCTTTTTGGTTGGAAAAAAGTCCCTCCCATCCCGGAACGAGATTTGGAGTAAAAATCCGATGCCCGCCCCCAACACCCCCATTTCTTTTTAAGATTTGGAGTAAAAGTCTGAAAGAGAAAAAACGATTTGGGCCCAAATTTAAAATTTTTCCAAACCCAGCTTTTGTCACTTTTATACATAATAATGTGATCTAACATTTTTTCATCTTTAAAGCAACTAAATATTCACGTATAATTAATTGCAAATAATAACAGTAATAAATGCCAGTTTCTAGCAGTGCAATGTAAAGTAGTTTACACAATCCATGACACACTAAATAAAACTAAGAAATTGATTACGGTTTTTTTTATATTTTACACATTCTGTTTCAATTTTATTGTAACACCATTGCTTTGTTTAAACGTATTCTTTTTCCTCTTTCCAATCATATTCATATCATATTCTAAATTAAAATTTATTTATATTCATGTGAAAGAATGTGGTTATAGAAGATTCATCGGTGCAGGTTTAAGTCCCACTGGCGCTGTAAAGGCCATTTGACGATTATTCAGCTTTACTGGTGGAGAAGAAGACCATTCGGGTGGAGAAGAAGACCATTTAAGCACAAGCTAGCTCCTATTTATAACCACCGAATCTCTGTAAACTTTCTCACATTACAGAATCTGGTGGGACTTTAAAGCCCACAGTGGTGACAGGCAAGCGGTTTGAAGTCATTTACTTTTACTTCACGGCAACGATCGCCCCATAGTCTGAAAAGAAATGTTTTCTATTTTAAGGTGTACATAAAAATAGTATATTAAGCAAATAAAATCAAACGTTTTTTGTAAATTGTCATAAACTGAACATCATGGTATCGGCAGAATTGAGTACGTTTAAAACGAAAACAAGTCAAATGTTTGAACATCGCCAAACAATGTGCATTTAACATTTAAGTGGATTTGTCTACAATGGACACATATTTCAAATATTGGGAATGTATCGTTTGGATACTGTTATAAACATTTAAAGACTTAAAGTATGAAGATTTGTATGAATAAAAATATTATTTTGTTCTGGAACAATGTATTGCCTACAGACACATAGCGGCAAATGAATGTTCCCTTTAATGTCAGATTTTCAAACTTTAACAAAATGTTTTTTTTAAAAACAAAAATTCCCATAGTTTTGTTTTTGGGGTTCAATGCACGTCAAACATAGAAAAATTTAAATTTAACCCTTTATTTTAAATTTTCTCCCAGTTGCGGGCCCTTCCAGATGAGCCTAAATGTTTCAAGAAAATCAGTAATTCTAAATATGTACCCTCATTTTAAGAAAGGTAAACACATTCAAGATCAAAGTTTAATTTTTCATGTTATGTGCGACTTAAAACTGATTTTGTGGTATTTTATCGCCATATTTCTACTGCGTTACGATTACGCAGTTAAGAGCCTGTTTTTATGTTGAGCACTTTTTGGTAAGTTCTTCTTGGATTTGCAGGGTGCCGCTTGCAATATGTAAATTACTTTATTTGTTCACCTCACAATTATTTTACTTTTAAATTCATTTTCAAAAATTTTCCTGAAAACATTGTCATAATCGGGAGGCGGCTGCTTTAATGTAATTAAAAAATATATATATAACAAGATTGTTTTAACTAAATATGGTGACTTAGGCAAGTTTTCAAACCTGTTCTTTTCTAAGCAGATGGTATTACAATAAAGCTTTGGAATTGTAATGATAATTAAGTTTGACCGTACACATATGGTGATTTATTTATTTATCTTTTTAGTTAGCAATGACAATCAATTTAACGCTTATAAATCATTATGATTTTTATCGACAATTAAAACTCTAGACCCTTAATTATAATCTGAAAAAGAGAGCGGTAGTCTAGTAGTTGCATTATGTCCCTCTTAATGTAGAGCTCGTTGCTTCAAACTCTATAGAGGTCATGACATTGTTTCCTCATATGACACCTAATACATGTAATATGATTGGTTCTAAGAAGCGGTGTCGACAGTGGATTAAATAAACTGAACACCTTCCTCGGGATGACGCTAATAAAAATGTTTAAACTTATTAATTGAAACTGACAAATGTTTATGCACTTGGATTTCGTATCAAATGTGTTCAATTACTGCTGCTCAGTTTTTCATCTCACCATAAAAACATATGCGTCAGAATTCAAGACAATTAATTTCTATTATTATAGAAGTCTCACTTTTCAAACAGCAAGACGAATGTTTTAACTCTATTGTATATGTTTATGTAATTAACTATACATTACATTGAATACAGTCGTATTCAGCCACAGGTGCATTTCGTATTTTTCAATATTAATGAACAATTATACCCCTTTCGGCCTTTTCTTAATAAAGGTTGAAGAATCATTGTACTTGTATAATTATGACCATTGCCTTTTTCTGTTTGGCGAAAAATTAATGAGATGGTCAAAAACTATATCATATGAACAAAATAAATTTAGTTCTATGTATTACTAAGCTTTAATGCGTATATAATTGGGCTACACGCTGTTTTTTTCATATTGACCTTTTCAGATTCAAGGGGTATTGTTTTATTCTAGTATTCCGGAGTGCTAGCCGGACAGGGCTGTATATTTATTAGAAAATAACCTGTATAAGAGCTTTTTTTACATTACAAGTTTGGCTGTACATAAACTTTGAAACACGCTATTCGTCTGACAATCCTTTCTAACCGATTATCTGGTTATAATAAAAATTAAATGAATTTTTTTTGTTTTATTGCTTATATAGTTGGTCATACTTTTTGTAATGAGACAGTAACTTTTAGAGGCATTTCCCTTTTTTACTAGTAAGAATTTTCTTGAAAAAAGTAATATTTTACTAAAAGTTCTTTATTTCCAGGGGGAATTTACTTCAAATAGCAAATATATGTTATCATTACCAACGTTTCAGACAGAATTTTGCTTGGTCTATTTTTCTTTTTCTTTACATATTCATGGGATTTCTTTATTTTTTAAGTTATTTTAAAATAATTTAAACATTTTATCTAAAAGTTTTTTTTGCTTTAAAAATATTGTTTTTATTTTAACCAAATTTTTTTATTCAAAACGTCGTTTTCATTACAAAAACGAAAATTTTGGTAGATATGTTATGTTTTTTCCCCTCGCATTGATATACATGTAAATATATGCGGTATGAAAACTTTGACATTTTGTTTTTCTTTAAAAATGATGGGGGAAAAAAAACTTATTTTAATATTATTATATATATTTGTACAACGAAAATTGACACAATGATTTAATACTTTTACTACCATCATTCTGAATGTATGCGTACAACAGTGCCAGATAATATCGTTGTTTTATACTTGTTATATAACAAATATAAGATTTCTTCCATCAATAACGAAAACTGAAATATGATTTAAAACACCATGGAGAACCAAATGCACTCTTTCCCAGACATATTGGGAAGAGTTTTATTACCCTAAGGGGTTTAATTTGGATAGACAATAGAATTGCAATTTATTTCATTTTGGCTGGAGTTTGTATATATCAAAGGGTTGGGTTGTATTAAGGACAATTTTGTGTATGTTATTTAAACATGTCAATTTAATTTGACATTTCCTTTTTATGAAACCAGACTTTAATATTGGGTTATGGGCCCTTCTTAAAACATGAATGAGGTATTGGGATTGAATATTCCATTTTTTTAAGAAATTGCTATGGCATAAGTTAATGTATATTAGCAAGAAAAAACAAAACCATTCACAAAAAGAGGGGTATGTTGCTTGCCTAAAAAGAAAAAAAAAAGGGGATCTGACCTTTTAAATTTGGACAAACTTTAAAATTAATAAAAATTTAAATGAGGGTATCAGGTTTTTGGCCTGAAGGGGGAAAAATTGAATTTCCAAGTCTTTACCTTTCAATCCATTAATCAAAATTATTTGTTTTATTCAAAATTTTCTCTTTATAAAGGTCAAAAATATAATTTTCAACATTTTTTTTTGGACAAAGATATTATTTAAATTTGCTTTTGTCTTCACAAATTTTGAAAAATTGTAGGTAAAAAAAATGGCAATTTTCTAAACCCGAAAATTTGGGGGGTTTTAATCGTTTTTCACAAAAAAATTTTGGTTGTTAAAATTTAAATAACCAAAATTTCCCTTTTTTTTTAATTATTTAAAAATAAAAAAATTAAAAACGAAAAATTAAGCATTTTTTAAAATTTTAAAATTGTAAATAAATAATTTTTAATTATTCTAAAAATTGCAAAACCCCTTTTAAAAAATTTTTGGGACCAGTTGAAGATAAATTTTTAAAAGGGGGTACTCGAAAAATAAAATTAACTAAATTATTTAAACAAACAAATTCCCTTTAAAAATAACCCTTAAAAAGAAAAAAAGCGCGGGGGGGATTATGGGAAATTTGGCCCGCCTTCTGTCCGTCCGCCCCGTACTTTAAAAGGAGAAAAACATGTGGCAAACAGGAAAACAGCTTTTTTGTACTTTTTCTCTTTTGATTTCATTCATTTCGGCTTTTAAATTCAGTCTGTCCCTCCGCCTTAAGTTTTTTTTTCCACTTTTGAAAAACCCTAATAGGGTAAATTTAGGGGGAAAATTTTGTGGGACATTTTTCCCCAAGTTTTTAAAAAATTTGTGAAAAATCTAAAGCCCCCCAAAAACCACCAATTAATTTAAAATAATAAAGGGAAAAATTTAAAATTTTTTTCCCTTTGGGGGAAATTTTTCCTTAAAAAAATTGAAAAGGGTTTAATGTCCCCTTGTAAAAAAACAAAAAAGGGGGATCCTATGAACCTTGTAACTCAAACTTTTCGAAAAAATGGGGGTTTTTTTGGGGTGCCCGGTTCAGTGTCCGGGGGTTGGGCCCCCTCCCCATTTTGGGGTTAAAAAGGAATTTGGGTCAAAAATCCAGGTTGTAAAGCATGGGAATTTAAAGGGAACCCCACAAAATATTCCCCTTTTAACTTCAAAAACCCCCCTTGGGGAAAAACCCCTCTGTCATGGGGAGAGGGGAAAGGGCCAAAATTACTCTGGGCATTTATTTTTGAAAAAATAATGGACTATATTTGGAACCAAAGGGTAATCTTGCTTAATTTTTTTTCATATAATTTAAATCATTTTATCTCCAAGGTTTTCCCATTTGACACAAAACCCCCTACATGCCCTTTAGGCACCCCATAATTGGGGATGTTTTTTAAAACACTTTTAATTTTATCCAAAACTCGTAACTCAAAATGTTACTTTTAAACCGTTTTTTTATGGCCCTTTTGTGAATTTAAACCGGGGAAGGGGTTTTTTTTCCCTTTAAAATTTAATTTTCCCCATTTTTCGTGTTTCCCCAAAAGATTTAACCCCCCAAAATTTTAACATTACTTTTGCAGGGATTTTGACCGATCCTTAAGCTCCTGCGGGAGCTGGGAAAAATTATTTGGTTAAAAAGGGGAAACGGGAGCCATAAGCCCAAAACAAAAAATTTTCGAATTTCTTCCAAAAGATCTTTGTAAAATCAGCGGGGGGGGGCCCCACTTAGAAACCCGGGAAAATAACCAAAAGAAATTCAGAAAATATATCAGAAAAAAATTTTGAAAATTTCATACTTTGTGGTTTTTTTGCGTGAACCCTTTGAACAGGCGTTTTAATGTTTTTTTCAATTTTGGGTCTTTTTCCAAAATTAAAAATTATTATTCTGGGAAAACAAGAGGATTTTGGGAAATTTGAGATAGACCTACACTAAGGGGAAAATAAAAATGGGAAAATTTAATTTTCAAGTCCTGCCCACGCAAAAAATCGGAAAAACTTTTAAAGGGGGTATAATTTAGGGAAACACCCAATTTTTTAAAAAAATGAAGGAAATTAATTTGAAAAAAGAAAAAAAAGAAGCGGGAAAAAGGGGGAACCCCTATAAAAACCCCTAAATTTAAACTGGGAATTTTCAGGGGAAAACCCTTTTTTTGGGAGAAAA